>NC_064408.1:42052500-42352500 GCF_023375975.1 Astyanax mexicanus | reverse complement strand
GAATGTAAAAAAAAAAGCTGTAGATATTTCTAATACCACTAATAATAGGATTTTAACAATTTAGTAAATACTGTTTTGCTTCTATAGCATAAGTTAATAGTTTTTAATAATATATATATATATATATATATATATATATATATATATATATATATATAGAGAGAGAGTTTTTCATTATTATCAAAAAATTAGCAATACATTATTTTTACACTATGAGTATCAATCAGATTATCAAATAAGACTTTATTTGTATTTTTTAGTATCTCTTATTTATACTGTTTTCTATGGTTGTGTTATCACCTGGAATAGATGCTGCAATTTCACATACAAGGCCAATTCCCTCTGGTAAAGAGGGAATATGTGTCTGTGTGTGTGTAAGAGTGTGTGTGTGTTTGTGTGTGTGCGCACCGTGGTATGACTAATAAAGAGAGAAAGTGAAAAAGGAAGCTTCAACACCCACGGTGTGTTTATTTCTGGGGTGTCTTTGGGAGTTCTCCAGCAGCTCTCGGAACTTCATGAGCTCAGTTATAAAGATGGCGTTCACTGCAGCCAAGTTACAGCTGAGCTTCAGCCAAACCCAGCTAATCATCACGCTTCACCATCACGCTTCTCATGCACTTCCACCTCGAAACACGCTCACTCTCACAGCAGCTTTTACACAAGCAACACAGAACCGCACATAAACAGACAAACACTAGGCAAAAGGAAAAGTGGTGGGGGGTCAGGAGAACGCCGTCTTAAAGAGATAAGAAGAACATTCTACGATTTAAGACCAGAGCAGTATGTAACATGTAACATTTATGAATTCTATACTTATTACTGAGAGAATTACTGAGAAAACAGAATCAGCCAACAGTAGAGTGAAATTGAGAATGTCATTCTGTTCTAAATTGACCTAATTTCAAATTTTTTATGAGATATATAAGAGTGGAGAACCTTTTTAGAGTGAGGTGTGAACGTAGAAACTTTTAAAACTAATATGTAAGAGGAAAGTAGTGGAGTGGAGAACCTTTTTAATACAATGTGAGAGCTGGGAACCCTTTTAAAGTGATGAAAGAGATTAACTTTTTGAATGGATATGCAAGATTGAGGAACCGTGAGAGAAAAACCTTTTAATGAGATAAATGTGAATGAAGAACGTTTCTTAACTAATGCACGAGAGAAGAACCTTTTAATGAGGTAAGTAAGAATGAAAAACATTTCTAAACTGGTGTGTGAGAGAAGAACCTTTCAATAAGTACAAATGTAGAATCTTTCTAAACTGGTGTGTGACAAAAGAACTAAAAAATAAAAATAAAAAATAAATGAGATAAGTAAGAATGAAGAAATAAACTAATGTGTGAGAAAAGAAGCTTTTTATTCAGATCCAAAATAAGAAACTTAAAAGAAAGAAAGGAACTTTTTAATTAGAAACATAAACTAATGTGTGAAAAAAGAACTTTATAATGAGATAAGATTGAAAAAACTTAAACTAATATGTGAGAAAAGAACATTTTAATAAGATAAGTCAGAATGAAGAACCTTTCTAAACTGATGTGTGCAGGTTGATCATTTTTTAAAGTGAAGTGTGATAGTAAAAACCCTGTTTAAAGTGAGATAGAGGAACCTTTTTAAAGTGACGTGCGAGAGTGAAGAACCTTTCTTAACTGATGTGTGTGAGTGGAGAAGCTTTTTAAAGTGATGTGTGATAGTAGTGAACTTATTTAGAGTAATATGTTGAGGAACCTTTTAAAGAACCGTGAGAGAAAAACTTTTAAAACAGGTATAAGAAATTAAGGACTCTTTATAAATGAAACTGTGAGAGTAAGGAACATTTTAATAAGATATGTGAGAGGGAATAACATTTAAAATAGATATTGAGGAACATTTTTAAATAGATTGTGATTCATGAAATTTACAAATATTTTAATCTTTTAAATAACCTCCACATCATGTAATGGGAACAACCATAAACTTTTCCTGAGATACTTGATTCTAACTTACTCTCTAACTTTTCTCTGGAGTCTCAGAGACCCCAACTATGGAATTTCCCAACTTTTCTTTTATCTGATTCCCTGAATGATAAGACAAAATAAATAAGACAAAATAAAGTTAAACTAAAAATATAAGGAATAAAATGTCGTACTGCAAAAAGTTTAGCCTAGATTTCTAAAGAAAGTAGAAAAAAAACAGCAAGGATGGAGTGTTTCTGTTACGCCATTCATGGGGAAATATTAATACAATACAAAGATTACTCAGCTTTCAATTTCTTATGTTAACATTCAAATAATATTATTTCACATTTGAATAATTTTACCTTTAAATAGGTGAGCTCCATGCATGCAACTAGTGCATTAACAAGAATCTTATTTTCATAATTTAATGGGATTATATATGAAAAGAATTTCTACACTACAATCCACAACAAATGAAACAGATAAGCTTTGTTGCTCAAACAACCATAAAAAATGTGTTTTGTTTTTAAATAAATAACCAAATATAGATAATTTATCCCTGTTATTTTCTTTACTAATTTACTATTGCTTATATTAAGTGTCTTTGTAGATGAAGAAATGTAAATAATTTGTTTAATTAGTTTTTTAGTGTAAAAAAAAAGAAAGAAAAAAATATTCAATAGAGATAAATGATTGATACATGCTAATTAGTAAGAAGGGCTGATTTTAATAAATTTTTACAACACAATATATTTATCATACATTATTCATACACAATTCATTGGTAACAGCAGAATATTTTATACTACTTTACAAAAACTAATATCCAAATACTGACCAGTTATAATTTTTTTAGATATGCTGCACTTCCTCGAATGGCTGGACCTATAATAGTTTTTGTACTGTAGTGTGCAGTTAGTGTTCTTTTAGCACTTAATATCGCCATATTGCCCATCTCTAGTAACATGTTTTAGGTCATCTGTGCTTGTACAATGTAATATGTTGTTATAACTAAAGTTTTCTTTAGTTTATACACTGGCACAAGCTTAAAAAGAGATCATTACATTGAAACAACGGAACTCTCATCACTCTCAAATATCAGATCAATCCCTCAGTGTATTTCTGAATTACTCAAACAGAAGATAATCCAACTTTATATTACAAATATTTTCTGAATAATTCGTGAAAATGTCATGCGTAATTTTTTCATAAGTTATGTTTGTTTTTTGCCACAGTAAATGATTAAGTTAAAGGTCAGTCCTCCTTCACGGCACAACCCTATTGAACCTTTTTAAATCTACCCACACATTCGCCGTCCAACACACACCCAAGTACAAAAATAGCTTTAATGCAACAGCCTAGATGCCTTGTTCAATTGATAATCATTCTGCAATATCTCCATGGCAACTGACACCAGACGATCGACTAAATCAATGAGCTATTCTGAGCAGAACGTCCAGGCAGGTGCTCCAACTAGCAACATGCAAAAACATCCCGCTAACGAGCCGTTAAGACCGGGATCATCAGTCAAAACCAGAAGAAATTTCATCAAATCTGATACAAAGTTCGCTGACAAACCACATTATAAAACATCAGTCTAAACTCAAAACATCCCTACTGTATACACTATAATCTATATACGTACTATTCAAATACAGATTATATATAGTATTAAAAAGTTCAGTAGTTTCACAAAGATTAGACTGGAGAAAATGTGCATTTCCATTAGTTACACAAACAAAAGCTTTAACGGATTCAGTTTCACTAACATTAAAATATAGATTATATATATCCTAGTAAACAAAGGTGTGGGAGAAGCTGTTCTCTTAGGGACTATTTTGTCTTAAACAATTAATAAAATATAAAATTGCTTATAAATTATTTTCAATTTCTATCTTCCAATTTAAGTGATGAAGCTTAAATATTAGATTATATGTTGAGTCGCAAAGCAGTATCAATGTAACATATAACACATATTTAACTATTTAGTACATAAATGGTAATCATTTATATACAACTAAAATTACTTGATAATAAAACATTATTTTGATTAAAACATTTTAAAAGATAACATGCAAACTATAAAAATAGCTAATGTAATAATATAATAATTAAGGTAATAATAACAGAGATCAGTTAATTTATTTACTGTTGTAAGTGATTATTGTTTAGTTATTATTTCTATGACTTAATGAATGAAGAAATAAAAGTCTAAATAACATTTCACTTAGAAAAGAAAGAATAATTGATTTCTCCCAAAAAGGAATAAATGGCTGATATTTGGTTATTTGTCAAAAATGGCACAAATGTTGTAGCAGTTGCTTTACCGTGCCTTTACAGGTAATGATGTGTTTTTAATGTTGTTGTTTTTTTTTACAATTCTATATAGAAGCAGAAATGATATGCAGGATTAATTACTTTTTTTTTAATATGAGGCAGAATTACACCACAGAAGTTTCATTATCCCCACATGCTTCATAGCTTTTTAAAAAGTTTATAATAATAGAATAGTTTATAAAGGATATTAAAAACAAGGTAAGGTGGGGTTATTACTAGTTCTGTAGGTGTCAAAGACAGGGAAAATTATCTGTTACTGGCCTGCATTTCCCCTTTAAAATAAATCCTTTTCAGCTCTCAGTCCCCAGAGAGATCCACAGAAGCCCTCAGATTAAACGCACTACTCAACACACAGCAGCACTTTAAGCACAGCCTCAGACAGAAATGCAGCACAGCACAATATATGTTTCCTATAGAACTACATATCCCAAGGTGCTCAGCACACTCACCGGTCTCCCTTTGGTTTGCGTTTGAGGGGCGGGGCCTTCCCTTTGGGGCGTCGGTCGCTGCCGGAGCAGGGCCCCCCGCCAGGCCCGGTTACCCTGAGCGACTCCAGCCCTTTACTGGACCTCTTAAAGGTAAACTCCACCTGCTCTCCTTCACGAAGACTCCGGAACCCCTCCATCACCAACTTACTCTAAACACACACACACAGGACAGAAACACAACATCATTATTACCATCATTTTACTGTTGGTAAAATGTTATAACAAACTACACATCACTCATTAAAGCATACAATTTACACATGAGACATTATATGTGATTTATAAGCATATTAATATTCCATATGGGTACAATATACAGACATGATTACACTAATTTTTGCAGATCGAGATATTGCTTATGAGTGTGTATTTGCTGGCATGTGAACTGTTTATGAAATTTTATAGTATTTATTTTGAATATATACACTACGGTCAAACATTTTTGGAAAACCCCTATTTTTTCCCTTTATTTTTTATTTTTTTATTTCAACTCTTCAGGTCCAGCCAGGAACCAGAAAATTCTGCATTAAACTGCCAGGTGTTTAAGGTAAACAAATTAATTACAAACTTCTACAAAAGAATATTGTAAAAAATGTTTAAACATTAAGTGGTGAGTACTGTTTCCTACAGTAATTCTTGGAAATTGGTGACAACTGGACCAAGTCTCAATTTTAGTAGTGAAGTGAAGAATAGGAGGTCTGAGAGGTAAAGAAGTGCAGTAATAAAGTCGTTGCTAAGATGAGAAAATAAAAAATCAGCTTGCCTGGGCCATACAGCACAGCTTCTACAAAACATTTTTTTAAAGGATGTAATTGCATTATTGTGCTATTATATATTTTGTATATCAGTGGCATAAAAAGTTTTTAAACCACAATAATACTGTTTATTGTAATTATTTCTAATATAATGTATAGTGCAAAAATATATTTGTGTACTACTGTGGCAGGCCTATATACACATCAACTGAATTAAATGACAAGCAAATGAAAATTGGATATTATCAATGCACTAAACACTATATATACATATTTCACCCCTTTAATCATCAAAATAACTGAAAAACAACACTGAGACAGCAGACTACTAAATATGAGAGGGAGAGAAGAGATGAACACAGGAAGTATTAGAAAGCAGCACTGCAGATAATTATCTTTGCTTGACTCATCACCTCACTCTCAGTGAGGGAGTACTCAACCTTAGACGGCCTATATCCCATTATATACCTCACTTTTTCTTGTCCACTTATGGCGTTTGTGCAGCTTTAATTTACTATAATGGTCATGAGGCATTTTACACAGCACTATATGTCTTAGAATTTAACATTTAACTCATAAAATATAAATAAGCTATGTTGTTACTGGTTTTGGGTATTCAGAGTCTACAGAACTGAAATACCCCTGAAAAGCACATTATGAATGGGTGGTGATAAACGATGGTAGGCTGAATATGAAAGTTATGTAAATGACATAGTTCTTGTGACATCAGAGGAACAGTGGTTCAGGGCAGGCTGTTTTTATACCTAGGTTTACACACATGGGCTATAAGAACTCGATAGAGAACAGTACATTTAGCAAGTTCAACAATTTTAAATATCTGAAACAAAAAAATACTTTTTTTCATAATGCAAGCTTTTAAAATAAATATCACTCTAAAAACGTATAGGGCATCGAAATGATAAAAAAATATGATTAATAGAAACAAATTGTGTCTTATAACATCACCAATTTGGTGTGACCCAACTTTGGTGATGATCAACTGCATGCTTAACTCATTTGTCTGTTGTTTTTTTTTTGTTTTTTTTTTGTTTGTTTTTTTAAGTGAAGTTCTTCCAGAGGTGACAGAGGTAGGTACACAAGTCTCATGCTTAAGTTTAAAAAACCCTTTGTTAAATATGGTTAACATATTTATCGTAAAAGCAGAAAAGTAGACACTCCTCAATCTACTAAAAATGGTAATATATTTCTTTAAAAGAGCTTCAGTTTTTAATTTAATGTAAAATCATATCCAATTCATTAATTGTAAATGATGTAAAAATAAATGGCAAAATACACTGTCCTCAGACTCTGTAAATTAAACATCATGGTTTTACCAAATTCAAATTTATGAAAACTGATTTATGTGAAACTGAATTCTCAGTATCACCTCTCTCTCACACACAAATTAAAATAATATTTTTATTTTATATTTCTAATTGTAATTCTTTCTTTGTCTTTTAATAAAATATATTGGAAGTTATAGATTAACATATTTGGAGGGTATAAACCTTTGTACACCAAAAGAAATACTCTATTTAAGCAGCAATTATGGGAGGGAGAGATTATCTATAATTGCATTTCATCATATTAAAGAGTTCAGTAGTTTTACAAAAATTAGACTGGTGACAATTTGCATTTCCGTTAGACACACAAACAAAAGCACGATCAGATTCTGATTCATTAACAGCATCATGACAGGTGGCAAAAATACTGAAGTATAAAATATCAAAAGTCTGCTTATACTTTAGTTATCACCTCTGAGTGCTTCAATTAAAAAACAGCTGTTAACAGCTAAACACAGAGTAGGGAAAGAGCCAGCTTATTATTTCCCATGTAAGAGTAAAGAAAACTAAACCTGGGAAAGTAAATGGGTGCTAACCACTAACCCAGGTACAGTCTCTTCAAGCAGGTTAACTACACATGGTGCCAGGAGGGCAAAAACAAACACTATAAGACACTACCTATTAAGGCTTGATAGTTTAAAAAACACAAGGAGAGCTTTTTTTGCTATAGTCTTAAAAACTGTTATATAACAAGCGATTACTAAAATAAATCCCAGTTTTGTAAACCAGCCGATAAAATCAGAGCTTAGCATTTTTTTTTCCACAAGCCCTCTGCAAAAGGAAAAATGGCATGTTTAATTTTTAGTAATGCTGGGTGGTATGCCGGTTCATTAGGGGCACTAAAACCGTTATGTGTTTCTTTCATACCGCCAAACCACGATAGGCGCTGCGGAGCGCCGTGTGGATCTGCACCGTCAAAGAAGCACACGCAGTCCTGTAGAGTCAAACGCTGGTCTAGCCTGGAGAGAAATAACAGCTCCTGCGGCTGATTCTACTGTATAAGTGTTTTTATCCCAGTAAAAAAAGAGCAGTAACTACAGCCCTTTTCAATATATTAATACTGTAGCTTGAAGGATGATCTGAATGTATTTGTTAACTGGAGAAAGAAGGGAATTGTAGCTTTTAATACTGTAATGCCTCAGGAATAGCTTCAGGAATAACACACTGTAAATTTATATCAAACTTGTGTCTTACTCATGCAATAGAGCTTTTGAGAAATATCTGTTTGAATACTTAAACATTGAGTAATTTATGTCAATTTATAGTGTTTTTAGAACTATTAAAATATTGTTTAATGTTTTGTAAAGAAAGTTGTGTTAAAGTTGTAGACGTATCTCTTTTTAAGGTATATTGTTTACTTATATTGCACTAATTCTTAGGCAAAATAACAGGCTTGTCGCACTGATTCTATGCATTTGTCCCCCCTATTAAAGTCACATGTGTTATTAATACTTTAAAATATGAATACACAATACATGCAAATCTTTGCACAATAGAAATTGTACATTTTAATATCTAATTTCAATAGTGGTATTGGTAAAGAAAAGGAGCTTTTTTTTAAACATGCAAAGTTCAAAAATGGCATTAGTGTAAACGGCAATATTACACTTAATTTAGGAGAACAGTCATCTTTATTTTCGACTGGAAATACACTTTACTATCTTTAAAGGCTTGAGAAAAGGTTCAGAGTTGTAGCTAAAGACATTTACACCCACATCTTTATTAAAGAACACCTGAAAGTGTAGATTTAGTACAAAGAAGCAACAAGACCTTCCTCTATAAAGTGCAGCCATATGATATCTTCAGAAAAGGAGCATCAAGGCATCAAGGTAAGTCATTAGTGACATAATGCATTCACCACCATGATATAAGAGCAAAAATCAATTTCATGTCCATCAATTATTCTCTTATTGCTTTAGGAGCATCACCAGGTCAGAGAAGACTTGCTCACACAAGGTTAGAAATGATAGATTTCTCTTTCTATAAAATTGAATTGAATATAAAAAAGAGCGTCGTTAAACTGCCTGATTTTAAAACGAGTATAAAGGACTTCTTATCTTCTATTAATTTTAGCTAGCTCAATCCAAGAAAAGTGCAGCAGGTTAAACAGAAAAAAAAAAATCAGTTAAAGCTTGCTCGTCAGTACAAATCAGTCCTTCCAGGAAATCGTGATCATGCAACTGTACATTAAACCAGTCTGTAGGAGCCTAGGTTTAGTTTGTAGATATGTTTATCTCATTGTTGGATTATTGTAAATAATGTAATAGTTCAGTTATTCAATATTAATATTTCAGTTCATGTAAGGTTAGGGAGGGGTGAGTTTTAGAGTGTGTACTGGAGATGGAAAAGATGGAGCTGTTATGCCAAACAGGTTTTTTGGTTAACTTTTGGAAGCTTTGGACAAACTCTGCATAAAAGCAATTCTGTATCAACCTATTTTTTGAGAATAAAACTGTTTTACCCAATGGTTCTGTGGATGTTTCATTGTGGTTTCTTTTTTTGGTGCACTTAAACCAAGGGGAGTGCGGAAGAGCGTCAAGCTAAGGCTTTTTTCGTATGTGGAACCTATACAATCTATGGTTTAAACATTGTCTAATCCCCTGATTATTTACACAAACATGTACACGAAGAGTCCAGAATAACCCAAAATCTATCATACTAAATACACTATAATTAATTTGCTACTTAGGGTGGTGTACTATTATTAAATGCTATTTACTTTCCATTTCCTCTTTGCCCACCAGTTAGCCCTAGGTTAGTCGTGGCTTAGTATAATTCCTGCCATGTCCTCTCTCTTTGTTATTATCCATAGCAGTTCACAGGAACTGCTAGCAAATATCCCTGAGAGCTTTAGCTTATGACGTTTACCATTCTTTTTTATTTCTTTAGCCTTGTTTTAAGATGTTGTTGTTGTGTCAATTTGTCCAGTTACTGTGTTCAGGTTTTGCATTTGCCTCAAAGCTTACAGCTGAATATATAATTAACAGTACAGTGATTGGTTTGTTTTGTGATTTATGAAAACAAAATTAGCTGTTTGCTTAGATTACTTGCTGCACATTTATTCCAATGTCATAATTCTATGTATTGCAATATACTGTAATATACTATGACACTGCATTATAAAACACTGTAATGCAGGGGTTGGGGTTTAGTGGGGTTCAGGTTTGGCGGACCGCCACTGTTGGGCCCCTAAACAAGGCCTTTAACCTTCAGTTCTTTCCAGGGTCCACAGCAATGGCTGCCCACCGCTTTGGGCACGTGTTTTCACTGTCTTCTGAGTGTACTCACTATTGTGTATGTGTGTGTTCACTGCAGGGATTGGTTAAAGGCGGAGGCAAATTCCAACGGCGCCCAGCACAAGTATGGTGCATATGGTTGTCGTGTTTTGTCAATCTTTGAATGTAAATTGTTATTTAATTTAATTATTTAATTACACTGTTTTTGAGAATCAATAGTTTTTAAAAACATATAAGGATTCTTTGATAAGTCGCACACATACACTCTTTCTTTCCCTTTTTCTCTTCATCCTTCTTTTTCTCTCTCTATAAAAAACTTGAACAGGAATATTTTTATTTGCATTTTGATAAAATGTTTATAGTGTGTTAAGCCCCACTTCTGGTCCTCTGTCAGAACCTCTGTGTGAAGTCACTTCCTGTTTATCAAATACAAAGCATGTCACTTCCCTCTCTCACTCTTTCTTTCTCAGTCTCTCTCAGTCTTTCTCTCGTTCTCGTTTTCTCTCTCTCTCTCTCACACACACACACGACTTGTGGAAGGCTTGCTGCAGCATAGCTGAGCTCTTTATCGAGACACTAAATGTCTGTGTGAGTGGCAGAGGTGGAGCTGAAGCATCTGAGTGGCTTTATAATACATTACATAACCTTCTTTGACAGCAGCTACCTGCACACACACACAAACACACTCAGAGCAAAGCATTCAGTTCAATAAAATAGTCTGTCCACAGTCTGTAAAATGTGAATAAAAGATTCAATCATTGCAGTAAAAAAGAAACAAAGGGGAGGGACATTCCAAAAATGAGTAACAGCTCTAAATACTAAAGACAGCAGTGTAACACACTAACCTAATTTTTTTTAATAAATGCATTTGTATGTTTATATAGATATGTATTTATTTAGACATTAATTTTTTTGTTTGTTTTAGAAATATTATTATTTTTATGGGAATATATTTCACATAGGAATATATTTTAGCATGTAATAATATAATACTGTTTTAAACAGGAACATATTGATTAATACGTTTATTTGTTTATACAGTAATGTTTATGAACAGGAAAATATTAAGATATGTATTTATTTGTAAACATATTTAAATAGCAAGGTTTTAATAGGAATGTATTAATTAAGAAGTATATTCATAAACATATTTATATATCAACATACTGCATATATTAGAGAATTGCCTTTAAATAAGAAATGTATTTATACATTTATACATCATTATCATGCTAACAGGAAACACACAGCTAGCAACATATGCCATAGCGTACAAAATGTGATGTTACATAATTAAAACAATTTAGTATATTTTTTTCCCTCCAGGATTTTCTGCTGCTAATGGCCCAATACCCACCCATATCCTTACTCATAGCCACTCATACAAATACAAAACCATTCACTGCTCTCTACCCCCAGCCATATCCTCACTCATCCATATTTGGTCATGTCAACACTCTTTTGTATCCATTATATTTTATATTCAGCATGACTAAACCCATACATATCCATATCAAACCATATCTAATCACATCCAGTTGTATCTATACTCAACCATGTTTTTACTAGTGCTTAGGGCTGAGAGGTTAATCAAATTAATGTGATTAATTGAATTACTGTTTAAATGCAATTTTCTAAATGTGATAATCAAGATTGTACATCTTTACATATAAAAGCTGCCAGAGAGAATCTCAGTAGATTTGCTTCTGTCAGAAACCTGTAAAGAACTCTTATGTGAAAGTGATTTACATATTTTACACTTTTACTTAACTGACATACAAGGATGTTATGTTTATACCATGTTTAATATAAAAGCTACATGTAAGGGGGTTAAAAAAATTAAAGGAGAAGGAAAGGAAACAATTGCTTGCATATCAATTTAAATTGTGATATCTGTTTACAAGTAAAAAACTTATGTAAAAACTAAAATCATAATTGTAATCGGGAATCATTCATGTATCTCAAGAGTATAAATTTTTTGTACAATATTGGTGGTTTATTACTAATTTATTGCGATTTTCAAAATGGAATAATAAATCTAGACTGAATCTCTTTACACATAGAACCTGCTAGAGAGAAATTCAGTAGATAAGCTTGTGTATTTGTTTTTATATTGGTTTTCTTATAGATTTATTGTGATTATTTTTTTATAAATGTAAAATTAACATTAGTTTCCATACTTAATAGCTCTAAATAGTGCTGTTTGTTGCTATATTGGTACAGCTGCAAATTAAAAAAAAACATTAGTTGTTAGGTAAGAATAAAAAATAAACCTAATCTAAACTCACTCATATATTTATATACCCCGACCTATGTGTACCTATTCATATAAAGCTATATCTGTATCTGTCCATATATATATATACCCATATATACCTATTCATACCCATCCACCTTCATCTACACAGATATGTCTTTTCTATCTATAGAACTGACCTGTAGTAATTACAGGTCCATGGGTGCATGTCATGAACACTGAAACAAACTAAATCTATATGTATAATGTGTGTAAATGTGTTTGACTATTACAGTAAAAATAAAAACTATATTGAGGTCATTATAGATCTGAGATGCTGAAAGAAGCAGCTACAGAGATACGCTGGGTGACGTTACTATGGTAACAGCAACAGGTTTCATTCTGAAATCACATCCCTCCTTCAAACCTCCAGCAATCTCTACACGATCACCAACATCACTGGCTATTTAATGCCTGTCTGTCAACAACCACTGCTTATAATAATGATAAACCATATCCCCATTATACAGCTTTACATTTTAATCATTCTGATAAGAGCTCAGGACAAAACAATACATGTTTACACTGAACAGAAAACTGTACCTAATAACATTATTATTTCTACTACCATGGTCTGTTTTAATGCATGTGCAGACAAAGAAATCTGAGAATACTCCAATTAAGATGATCTGGTCCAACCCTATTTATCAAATTTCTTAATCAGATTTTAGACCTAAAATCTCTATCTATCCAAGGTGGAGGTCAGCACAGTGTGCAGAGGGTATGCATGTGTTGCTCCATTAAAACACTTTAAGCACAGAAAGAAAGAAAGAAAGAAAGAAAGAAAGAAAGAAAGAAAGAAAGAAAGAAAGCAGTGGAAGGAAAAAGCAAAGTACATAGTGATAAAAAGGGGAAAAAAGAAAGAGAGCTAGGGAGAGTTACGGGCAAAAGAAAGAGCAAACCAAAGAAAGAAGAGAAGAAGAGAGAGACAGGGCAAAAGAAAAAGAGAGAAAAGGAAATGAGTGATGGAAAGCGAGTGAGAGAAGACAGAGAGTTGCGAGAGATAGCAAAGCATTACAGAGATGAGGGGTGAGAGAAAGAGAGAGCAAAGTATTAGAGAGAGCAGAACATTAGAGACATGGCAAGAGAGGGAGAGAGAGAAAGAGCACACAACTAAAGAGAGAGATTGAAAGAGCGATTGAGTGATAGAGGGCGAAGGAGCAGAGCATGAGAGTGGGAGAGAAAGAGAGCAAAAGAGAGAAAGAGGGTGAGAGGGAGAGATTTGCTCTGACCTTCCTTCATAAGATTGAATCTTTGTCTCTGACCTCTGACCTCAGCCCCACCCCCAATCCTCTCTCCCTCTCTCTTCCTCTCTTTCTCCCTCTTCCTCTCTCTCAAACACACCCACAAACAGCCCGTTTCACCGGTTCCGAATTAACAGCTCTCTCCTGCTTGATTATTACACATGCACTCGCTGTTTGATCTGCCGGCACGCTCTTCATCACTCCGCACTCGCGCGGTCAGTGTGAGGCGGATGTGAACTCTGGACCGAGGTCTGAGGTCAGGGTGAGTGTCTGAGGGGGGCGGACTCTCTGTCACAACCATTAAAGAAGCAGTTGTTGTTTCCTCAGAGCTGTTTGTGATCTCTGACTTCACTCTAAATGGAGCTGAACACAGCCGTCGCCACCGGCAACAACAACAGCACCCAGTCTTTTCATATCAGTTATATCTCGACTGAAAGGAGAGGAGAATCTGAGCAGATCCTACACTTCCAATCCAGCCCACATCAGTGTGTGAGTGGAAGACGAACTGAGTCTAATCAGAAGTTAATATAGAGTGCACAGTCTTGTTTTATAGGAAGAAAAACTATACATTACAAACGTACATGAAACGTGATTATGAATATCAGTAATAAAACATTATAGATAAGGAAAGAGAATGAACTAAAGCTTTGCCTGTTTTTTTGTAGGAGACAGCAGAATAAAACAGGCATTTAAACTGTGAGTAAAGAGTATGTGAACAAAACATGAGATTCAAACATGAAATAAATTAAAACAGAGAAACAGGGGAGAAAAAATAAAGAAGAGAAAAAAGAAACAGAATAATTGCAAAAAAGATAATGCACTGCATTCTCGCAAATAAATAAATAAAGCTAATAACAGAAACGTGGAGAACACAGAACAAAGACACGCTTATTACAATTAATGTTAACAATGAAACAGAAACCAGAAATCAAACTTCAGACATCAAATGTACTTGCAATTAATCCAACCTAAGATAGGATCAGCATTTCAATCAGTCTCTACATTACACCCACTCCAGACTACTGTCTCTATAAGCATGTTACACATTAGTGTAATCAGTGTAATATCATTGTAACTACTGGTCATGTACTGGTGTAGTTATACAGAATCTGTATTGTAAAAATACATGTAATACAAAATACATGTAAACACATGTATGAACAATAGTTTTAACTCTTTCAATTACACAAGTTCCTCCAAATACTTTTAATATAAACAGATTAATGTAATTAGAAATTGCATTTCATAAGAACAACTATTACATTAGAAATACATGAATAATTACTTAACTCAATTATAAAGTCGATAAAAGTTTACTTATATTTACTTTGTTACTGTAACCAGTTGCAAAAGTGATCTCTCACTTGTTTTTACTGACTTTAACTACGTAACCACAGAGTAATTAGACATTCAATATAAACTAGAACTAAAATAAATCTAAACAAAAACACTAATTTTATTCATCTACCCTTTAAATGAAGTTAAACTTTCAACAAATAATTAATTAAGGCTTTGTTTTCTAAACAGACAATAACATTTCCAACTGTTCTTTTTAGCAAATATTTATAACATAAAATAAATAAATGTGATGACTCAAAAAAAAACATGGCAAGGGTAAATGAACAGAATAATTTTATCTACAGTTGTTTAGAGAAATAATACATATTTTTGGCACCCCAATATATGTGCATGTATTGTTGAAGCTGTAATTGTAATCTTATCACATACAAGTGATGTAATAATTGAGCACAGTGTTATACAGAATTACTATTCATGTCCTAAATGGAATATTTAACAGGGTAAAACAAAAGCCACAAAACATTAAATATATTTTATAATCAAATATGCTTTTTTCAGAAATGTTTGTAATTCAATTTAAAAATGAGATAAATGGCACCCTATTTAGTTTGGCATGCTCAAATGCCATATCTGAGTTTCTATATTGTAGAGAAGTTATTCTCTTTTATATTAAGAGTATGGTGAATCATCATCAATATATACCCAATCATTTATGATTAACTCCTAATATAGGCAGCAAGCTTGAATCTGTGTGATAATTTTTCTCAGAGAGACAGAAAGAGAGAGAGGGGGAATTGAAGTTTGAGTGAAGTGGGGATAGTGACAGTGATTAAAAGGAAGGGGAGCACAATAAAGAAGAGAAAAATCAGAAAACTAAACTGATGCTAAATGATTAAAGTATTTTTTTTATTACAGGTATGAATAAAAAATAAAAAGTTTTAAATACAAGAACAAAAAATACTTGTACATAAAAAGCGAGGGAGCAAAAAAAGGATCCAGAAAAAGATGTGCACATAATACAAACCAAAAACACAGAAAAGAGAATATAGAACAAATACATTGTGATGATTCAACAACTAGACAAATGAAGAGAGAATAGAGAGAAGCAAAAAACAGAGAAAAAGACAGAGAGATGGACTAGAGAGGGAGATGAAGAGTGAACAGAAAGAGGGAAAATGAGAAAAAAAAAGAAAAAAGAGGATTAGACAACAGACAGGGATAAAAAGGAAAGTAAACATAAAAAGATAAAGATAAATTAGAGGGAAGATGTGAAAAACAGTCTAGTAAAAAACATAACATAGAATAGAATAATAGAGTGATGAAACATACTATAGAGAGAGATAGAGAGAGAGCAGGTAGACAATATAAAGATAAGAAAGCAATAACCCATAAATCTTCCCTGAATCAGAATCTCGGAAGAGAGAGATATACATGATGGGAGAAATAGACAGACAGACAGACAGGCAGACAGACATGAGGCAGAGAAGGAATATAGATATATAAACAAAAGAAGAGAGAGAGATACAGAAAGAGAGAAAGAGACAAGGGTGTAGGGAGAGAGATGCACTGTGAAAGAAAATAGTCCCACACTACACAAAATTACTGTAAATATATTCACATTCGTCACATTTCTAAAATGACTATATGTATCTATTGTTCTTTAAAATTATTGTGTGGTAATTAATATTTTTATTATATCATATATAATATATAATATATTGTCACATATTTTTTGTTTTGCTATTACAATTTTTTACAATCTGATACAGAGAGAAGGGGAAAGAGACAAAGACAAATAATAGAGAGAGACAGCAAGAGAGAGAGAGAGAGAGAGAGAGAGATATTAGTGCTATCTGCAGTACTGAGGGGTGGGGCCTGCATGCCAAACGGTGAAATGGACAAGAGGTTAATCTCACTAGGGGCCCAATTTAACCCTTACACACACACAAGCACGTACACACACACACACAAAAACAGACACACAAACACAGACTTTTAACCTGCGAAAAAATCCAGAATACAAACGCTAGAGAAATAGAGGTAAGGATAACAATTATACTAGCTCATTCTCTCTCACACACAGACAAACCATAAACTATTAACCATTTCTTTACTATAAATCAGACAAACCAGACAAAGCCATTCATAAAGACGCTGTAGAGAACCTGCACCAATCAACATCAACCAGAGGAAGCCCACGCCCACATTCAACTAACCTAATCCCTACAGTTCACACAGAGACAAACTGCAGCCTTTCAGATCAACCTCTCACCAGCTTTACTGACCCAGTACAGACGGAGGAATGAGACCTTCAAATGAGAAATTCTTCATTTAAATTACAGCACGTTTCTGGGCGCTTTATTGTTTACTCCTCTACACACACACCATACGAGGGATCCAATACATACGTTTCATTTAGGCCTGCCACAATAATTACATTACAAAAAAGTATCATACAATACATGGACACAAACTCAACAATTTTTGCCTTTGAGTTGATTGTGATTTTTACTCATTTAGATATTTTAGATTTTTATATTCCAGTTCCAATGGGATTCCTTAATCTTCAATTATTATTTCTTAATTATCAAATGTTCACTGCGTGTTAAAAAGGTTGTAATTAGAGTCATATAATCATTATATCAGTGGCATAAATTCTCTTAAAATGGCAATAATATTGTTTATGTCATGCACAAAATTGTTATTGTGACAGGCCAAACTGTATGTAATTTCTAGTTTCACAGACAGGGCTTAAGCATAGTCCTTGACTATACAGAATTCTAAATGGAGATCTCTCCATTGAAAAAAATAATCCAGTACTAGGCTTAATACCTGTCTGAGAAATCAACCCAAATATTCCTCACCTTCAAAAACAATACAATGGTTCTATGTTGTACTTAAAGGGTTTTTACTACTTCATAACAATAGCGGAGACATGTTTAAACTCACCTACAAAAACATCTACATGCGGTTTTCATCTGTAAATCTAGTACAGTACATTCAGTGAAACAAGACTAATTGTGCTAAATAGCCAGTTGGTTGTGATTTTTAAAGTACTTTACATACTTTAAGGCAATATCAGTAAAACATTTAATGACACAGTAACACAATCCTCCTAATACCCGCTGTAACCTGCAACAAAATTACATGGTGTTAATTAAGCAAATGCTGCAAAAAGGCTGAATCAGTGTGTTTAATTATTTCAGTCAGAGAGAACAAAGTATTCACATGACTGTATCATCAATATTGTCACACTATTTTGCATGAACATAATGGGAGCAATTTTTGGTCCAGTTAGTTTATAATTGTTATTATTATAATAAAAAAAAGAGAATTTGACTAATGCAAAACATTTTAGGACTCAATAGAAAAATATTTGTTGTTTTGTTTAATTCTTTGTCAAGCTAACTGTTTTTTTTTTTTCAATTTCTTTTTATGCCAAAGTCAACACTCTTAAAACGACCATAACATTGAACTAAATCAGACCATAATAAAACAAATCTTTTGCTTATAGACAAATAGATTTTGCGGACTTTTTGTGGAAAAGTTTAGAATCTGTGCCATAATCACATATTTGCTTGTGGCAATAGCAATGCATTAAAAGTATTTTGTTCATACAGGGCAACTTTGGCACACACACACAGGCATACACACACACATACACATGCATGTTGCGGTGTTGACCCGGTTGCTGCGGGGGGAGGAGAAACCCCCCTCCCCTTTTTGTCTTTAAAGAAATTCCTCTTTTAAAGAATGCCTGAGGAGAGTGAGAACCCCCAACCCCCATCACACAAACTCTCACACACACTGAGTTACTTTCTGCTTTTCCTTTAAGTTTAACCCCCCCCACAACACACTAGAGCAGACTGATTTGGAGACCTTACCACCGCGATATCCAATACTGCCACCTTTAGTGTGCGCATAGGTGGAGAGGGAGACTAGATGACATAGGTGCAAAATTGAAGGTTAATTAAGTAAATTTGTCATTATTTTTACCTTAAAACATATTCATATACTGAATAACAGTAAAAATACTAGCTGTGTTGCAAAGCCTAGGCTGCAGTTGAGGTAGGATGGCTCCTAATAAGCGTCCTTTTTAGTAGCTTGTTGTTCACACACAAAACAGCCCAATGAGGCTTTGTGATGGCACCAGGCACTGATTCACATTGAAGCAGGAAACTCATGTGTTCAATTTCCAATTTTAGTAAAAAATTTAAAACAACAGAAAACAAATGGAAGATTAATTCTTTGGCTTTTTGGATCAATTTTCAAATTTAGTACATACTGGCAAGTGCATACATGGTGTTTTTCTTTTTCCCTTCATGGTGTATGAGCACAGAGAATTGGGGGTAACCAAGGGCAACAAAGGATATATCAGTTGCATCCTTCAAATCGCTCCAAACAGAGTCCTTCACTTAGAAACAGCCTTGAATGATGTAGCAGCCGAGAATTAGAGCAGAAATGCCGTTCAACTCGGCTGCAGCCAAGGCTTTTGAATGCAGCCATTATTTATAATCCATTAGAGGGCAGTGTAAATTAAAGCTGCCAACATAAAAGTCCTCCAGTCATAGTATGTGATTTTGTAGAAACCCGTAGTGTAAGCATTACACCCTTTTCTTCAAAGCCACTCCCCAAAACACAAAAACGCACATGGTTAGCCACAGAGAGAACGAAAGAGAGATGTGCAGAAGCAGAGTGCACAGCAAGGTCTCCTAAATTCAGCTTTTAAACTTATGAAGTATCTACAAAAATCCACTGCAAAAACTCCCATTCAATGCAATATGGACTAAAAGCTACTTGCTAAAAACTAGAGTATAGACACTTTTAACACATAGACACACACACAAACACACGCTCAGGCTACATGCAAGTCAAAAACAGCTAGCTAGTTTGCGACCACAGCTTACCTCATAAATCACAGTATTTTTAAATATAATAGGTATTCAATGATTTTTCTACAGCAGGGTTTCTAAGTTAATATTACTCTAAAACACTAGCGTAGCAGGGAATTCTAACGCTTCAAAGTTTATATCAAGCTTAAAACAGTGCAAAAAGATAGCAGTAGCTTCCAGATGCAGCTAGACCCCTCTCCTAAAATGACGGCCATTATCATACACAGATTTAGAACCCCATTTATACCAGAAAAAAAGCTTAACAATGCCGACATGTTGGTTAAATAATTCAGGAAAATATAAATCTGACCTTTTTTGTGTCAAAGCCTGTCCTGCTTCTGCCTTTCTTTCACTCGCTTTCTTACTTTCTTTCTTTCTTCAGACATCAGGTTTTTTTTAAATAATAAACACGCTGTTTGTTTTTTAACAGGTATGCAGTCAAAACTAGATTTTATGATTGCTATTAGAATGTATATTAAGAGTAGGGATGTGCAATAATATAATTGCTTTTTTTAAAATCATCTGCAACAAGCTGATGCCTAGATTTGGTTGATATTACAAACCAATACTTGCTCTCCGTGATATCCTGTAAAAGGACGAAGCTACACTGGCCTCACTACTATAACTGGCAGACAGTGCTAACTTAAAATCCACTTTTTTATTCATTTCAATAGATCTTTTGTTTTATTTCACCTGTTTTTTTTTTTTAAGTTGGTTTAAAGCTGTAAGCAGTCTATGTAGGGACCAATTGTATAAATAAATGTGAAACCAATAAATGGGAAAACAAAAAATGTGAAAAAAAAAACATTAATTTTATTGCCTGAATACAGTTGGTTAAAAGCTAAAATGTAATGCAAATAAATGTTACATTTGTTTCTAAAGTTAAACCAGGGTGTGTAGTTATAAATGTGTATATCAGCATCATTAAATATATACATTTAGAATATGGGATATTTCTATCAGGCCAAAATACCCAGATTGATGCATTTCTAATCAAAAGTATTTCAAGAAAATATAAAAAACACTGTTTTTCAGTTTTTCACATCACTCTCTGCTTCTTTGAGATGAAAGACATTTCCTAATAAGCCAGCTGTCTGCATCAGTAATGCATGTGCATTGGAAGCAGAAAAAGAGATTTTGACAAGAGCCAAATTGTGATGACAAGATGAATGAATCAGAAGTGCTGAGCAAAAATGCCTTAAAAACAAGGAAAAACAGTGCAGTGGTGACAGAGGCATGGGAGTTCAGGGCTTACTAATGTAATCCGTTGAAAAGCCACCTCACAGCATATGTACACGACATACAGGGATCTGCCAGAACATCTTGGATTCCAAAGGACACCTATAGGGGTTTAATGATAACTACACTCTGCACAGACATCATTAACACTTTTTAATATCCAACGATGCTTTTGGGTTTTTGCAAACCAAAATACTGCCAAAATGGAGCAAACACACACACACACACCATAACCACAAGTGGACATAACTGTGAAACAGGAGGACACATGAGAAGATGAGGAAATGTTGTGCATGTCTGTGTGTGTGTCCGTATTATGATATGAAGGGGAAGACTATCACCACAGGATACTGTTGATGCAGCACACACACACACACATGCACAGGAAGTGATCAATAAGGAAGCTCTCTGTGAGAAAAGATCTATAACAACTCCATCCCTCCATCTCCATCTCTCTTCATTCATCCCTTTCTTGCTCTATATTTATCTTTTTCATCCTTCACCATCTCTTTTATTCTTTCTGTCACTTTACTGTTTATTATATTTAAATTTTCACTTCCTCACCAATTCCCTTTTTCACTAACTGTCTTTCTACTTCATTGTCTTACCTCACTTCCTCTTTCGGTTACTTTCTTTCAATTTTACTGGGTCTCTTTCTTTCTATCCACCTTTCTATGTCATTGTTTTGCTGTCTTCCTCGTTATCTGTTTCGTTATTTCTTTTTTACTGACTCTCTTTCTTTCTATCCCCTTTTCTACTTCATTTTCTAGCTGTATTCATCTTTCTCTGTTTCATTCTTCTCTTTTTCTTTTTACATCTTCTTTTACTATTTCTCCTTCTTTCTATTTTTCTTTCCTCTAGATTTCTTTTTTTTCTGTCTGTCTTTCTCTCTAATTCTTTTGTGGAGTGTATTCCTACTTTCAAGACTTAGAAGTGTGCTCCTTTTTTTACACATTTAAGTGTCATGACAAAATGATATGATTAGTCACTTTTAAACTCACACTTTCAATGGCTGGTCATAACTGCAATCGAGTAGCAAGTAGCAGTTAGAAGAGACAGCATACACATTTTAACCAATGTTCAAGTAAGTATGACCAGGTACTGATTCTATAAAGATTTAAATCATTCTTTTTATTTTTTATTTAGACTGAGCATATGTGTGTATAACAATAAAGAAAATATTCTCATCCACAGAGACCAAACACCTGCATGAACATGCTAGCCCTGAATCGGGTGACGGTAAAAATAACAGAGGTTCACTTTTTTCAAGTAAATTAGAATAGGGCTCTCTGGAGATAAAAACGTGTACTAGCAAGAGGTTGCACAGACTAATCGATTATCACCTCTCTGTTTTTTGAAAATGATTTATTTAGTTGTTGACTGCACAAGGAATATAATTTAATAGATTATATTACTCCTATCACTTTTATTCCATGTTTAAAAATCCAATGCAAGAGATAAGGTGTAAAGCAAGGTCCTGTGCATTACTATTTTGTAAATATATTTATTTTCCTATTTCAAACTGCATGTGGAAGTTTAATTTTGTGCCTGTATTTAGCTGAGATTAGCTAAAATAAGATTGGCTAAAAATAAGGTTTGATGCATTTGTTGCTGTTGTCAGTCAGCATTAAACAGCACTAATAAAAACAGCTTAAAAAGCAATCTCACAAGTTTCTCTTTGCTATAAAAATCTGCTAAGCATTTGTTATGAGAGTTACAGCAAGTGAAACAGTTAATTGTGTTTTTGAACAACTATTTGAATACTAAAAATTAGTAGCCATTCAACCCCTGATTGGCACCATGGCTAATGCTATGCGTGTGTTAGAGTGGTATAAAGCCAGTCTCACTTCAGTAGAGGAGTTGGGGGAGAGGATGGCTGGTTATCATTCAATGTCAATTTATCTCTGATTCTGATTGGCTACCCTATATTGTGCCTCATTCTGAAACAGTGACACACTCCGAGAATGGGTGGGGCTATACTGCTACAGGCTGAATAGGAAAATGTGTTATCACAAACTCAAAAGCTTAAAGATTCATTTTAAAAGATGGACTGTGTTGAATGAACGGTACGTTTTGAAACATGGAGAAATGTTTACATACTACTTTCAATTTGGAAAAATTATTGATTTTATGATTTAATCATGTTTCCTCACTCAAACTGTTTGGTTAAGTGCATTTGTACAGTTTTACCTCTCTTAAAAAAGATAACTGAAATTAAATAATATTAAATAAATATAATAAATATATTATTTATTTATTTATTGAATAAAATATTGGGGGAAGAACATACATTGTAATTATGTATAAAATGTGCTGCAGTGTGTTTCTGTAGAGAATTATAGTGATAATAACATCTCAATAATCAGGAGTGACCAACCTTTTGCATGTGACTGTAAAATATATATGTGTGTGTGCATGTGCGTGTGTGTGTGTGTGTGCTCTGAATTAAACGCTCCTCTGCCCTTTTTCCCTTCATTTCTGCTTATCTTGCTCTTCCTCCACAATATCAGCTCCAGCCACACACACTGTACATTTAATCTGCCACACACGCTTGCGTATCTCTCTAACAACCACTGTACAAAGGCTTAACAGCACACACACACACAGCAGAAATACTATAACAGCAATCTCTGTATAAAAGAGCTACTGTTACACGCTCTCTCTCTCTCTTTCTCTCTCTCTCTTACACACACACACATATGCCGAGTAGCAGCAGCATCAGTAACAACACAACCCCCACACCCCCCAAAATGCAGCTACAAATAGAGTTAGTGTCTCACAGCTGCACTCACATCCTCTCTAACACTCTGCATCTACATCACCTGAGGACTGAAGGCTCAGGCAAAGAGAAAGGAAGAAAATACAAATAATGTTTAAATGCCTATGTTTAAAATAGTAAGAAAGAAAAGGAAAAAAAATGAAAATAATCTGTATAATTTATACATCTTTTATATAGCAATATAGCTCCTAACTAACAATCAAAATCACTTTTCAAAGCTTCCAAAAGCCACAAACAACGCTGAAATTTAAGTTGAAACACATCAAACAATATTTTATAAATGAAAACCAGCTAACTGTAAAATATCCTTGCAGTGTGGATAAACAGTATTTGGAAAGAGCTGTAATAATAATAGTAATAAAAAAATAATAATAGTAATAGTAATAGTAATAATATTAATAACAATAATATTATTATTATTATCAAAGTAATTTACATGAAAAGCTGCTGAAATTTATTCTCAAATAATCAAAATGTTACTTTTCATAAATCTAGGCATATTCCGTATAAAAGCAGTTTAATTTTTTCAAGCAGAATGAAATTAAAAAGGTTTAAATCTACAGCTTTGTAATGATATTCTGCACTGAATATTGTGCACACTTTATCACAAGGTAAAATGAATAATTAATACTAAATAGTGAAACCTACTTTACATATATAACTGCTGTGTGTAAAATTAGGTATTAAAGTTAAGTCTTAGTTTTTAGGTTTTTACATTAATAGTAATTGTAGCTAAATCACTCTATTCTAAATAAATACATTCTTGTACGATGTTAGAAATTAATTACAAAATAATTAGCAAACTCAAGCTAAAATCAGGGATAAGCTGTGAAAAAATACAGAAGAAGCACTACTGAAATGAATAATCAAACACTATTTATTTTAAATTAAATTAATATTCAATACAAATGTGTTTACCTAACAAAATAATGGTTTAAATAATTAAAAGTTTCAATAGTTTAAGTTGAAATATAAGATCATAAATTATTATATAGGTATAAATACGCAAATTGTATAAATTACAAAAGTAACTAATAGCTTTAATTATAATGTTACAATATTTCACAATATACCTATGAACTTTTTATGATTTTCTAATAACTTTACCTAAACATATTTTAAATAAGTATTACAATTATTTAACAACTATGCAGACTGAATTTACATTAATTTACAACTAATTTCCTGTTTTAGTGTAAATTAAGACCAATGGATTTTCAACAATTCAACACAGAATATTGAAATTTATGTGTTGTCATACACATTTGTTAATATAATTGTAATATCATGTGAACAGATCAAAGGGAGCCGAAACAGTTAGATTAGTATCAATTTAGATTAACATTTTTCTAATATTCACATTTTATTTATACCTGAGATACTAATAATAATTACACTGATATTTTACTTATATGATTAAATGCATACTTCTGCATAAATACTGAGAAATATTTTAAAACAAATGAAAAAGGTTTTAAAATCCTGTTTGATAAATGCAAATAAATAACAGTGCTATGCTGAAAGTAAATTGATTGTTTTATAATCTGTTTAGAATAAAAAAATCTAACACAGTAAACTGCATTCAATCCAATGCAGAAAACAGCCCAAATCTCAATTTTACAGAAGCTTATGCAGCTCAAAAAGCAATTTACTCGAACAATAATGACATTGTGTTTATTTTTAGAACTCAGTCTGACTCAAACACTTAAAATCAATGCAACTGTTTAGTATATGTACTGAATGCTGTAATGGATAATATTTTTATTTTAGTCATGGTCTTTAAAACATTTTTCCCTGTATTACATTACATAAGAGAATAGTTATGAGGCATAAAGCTTAGATCTGCGCTCAAACACACAGAAACAATATTTTCATTTGTGAGACACCACTTAGCTTCTAGCACTGCCTGACATCTGTAGGGGGGACTTCATTTCCAATAATGCACTTGGTTTTCTCAGGACTACAGACATGGTGGCTCCGTAGGGTAGGCCTCTAAACCCTCTTTCTCTCTCTCTGCATAATGAAGGGGGATATAGGGCTTTGAAAAGCTGTTTCTGAGTCAATAATAGGATGATTTACAAATTACCAATTAATAAATTTGTAGAAAACATACTGTGGCCTATTAACATTAAAAAGCACATGCTGGTTACTCATATTATTGATTATTTTTAAATCCTAAGCCATACCAAGCGTTTTGGGTGCTTGGGAAGCTGTGGGCAATCATTTAAACCTTTAAATCAGTACAGTCAACAGTTTTAATAACCGGAACATTTTCTAGAAGTGGCGTAGATGTTATTAATATTTTGAATAAACAAACATGGTTTGCAGGACTTGGACATCAGACATTCCTTTTTTACATAGTTAAAATCTCATTTTCTGAAAATATTTTTTTATCTAAATAGCATTAAAAACCACATATCTCACTTGCACTGAAAATAATGGCACTCCTTAGGAGAGTCACCTTCCCCAAGGCTAATTCTTTTAAATACACTACACTAGATTTTTTTTTCTTGTATTTAACTTGCACTTGGTAAGCCATTTCTTCAAAAAACACTAATGTTTTCTTTCAGGAGCATTCAATAAAAGCACTCTATCAGATTTAAATACAACATGATATGTTTTATTCAAGCTGTTAGTGTATTTCTTGGTAGATTTGGAAACAAGCTGAAGAGGTTTCAACCTATTTTTGCTACACTTAGTGATAAAGACAATGCTGAACTATTGTAAACAATTGTTAAACTATTAAGCAAGAAATAAAATTTAAAATTGATCAGATAAGATGATTATCACAAGATAAGATAAGATGATATACCCACCCCTAATTATCACATTAGGGTACTGCTTTTTACTGTTTTTAGCAAAAGAAAAATTCACACCGTTCTCGTTTGCCTTTATATATCTACTAGAGACAGATCTGTCCTGCTTCATTTATTTTACCTCAGTCCTGGATATATGGAGTGCATTATTACAGTAGTATCATGACATCCTGGTTCATTGACTTCTGTTACAAATTTGATATAATTAGTATTTTTAATATCCCAGTTAGGGGTGTGCTATATTATATTGCATGCAATAATAGAATTCAATTTCATTTTGTTGCAGTAGTGCATTCTTGATATATATATATATATATACATATACATATATATATATTTTTTTAAATCAGTCTTTTGTCATATCTTATATCGAGTACTGTTATCGGCAATATTGGCCAAATAGGGCCATATCGCCCACCCCTATGGCCACAATACATTATGTAAGAAACAAACCTAGCCTTCAGGACACAGACTAGCATATAGCTAACATAAGGCCCTGGAATTCTGTGAAGTTACGTGTTTTCCTCAAGCAGAAAGCCTGTCATATTGTGTGGTTTTGGTCACACAGTTTGTGTGTCAGAGGAGTGTGTACAATTTTGAACCGTTTCTGAGCCGTTTTTGAGAGCAGCTCTGCGGATGTGGTTCCGTGAGGCACCGAACAGCCTAACATACGTTAAAACCAAGTAACGCATCAACAACCAGAGTAAGCCAGAGAGCATGGTGAACCAGATTTGAGGAGCTCCAGCAGCCCAGCAGAAAAACACTGACCTGAACAACTGACCCAAAAACGACCCGACCTACTGCTAAAAAAGACCCAAAGCAACAGAGAAATGTTTGAAGGAGTGGAGGAAGAAAAACGTGCTGGAACAACCACAGAACATCACAGCAACGTTCAGGCCTGCTCATCTCTTTTCTCTTCGAAACACGAGAGAAACATTGTCTAATGGAGTATAATAATGGAGGCGAACGTGCTGTTTGCGAGGACCTTGAGCCTAAAATCCAGTTAAAACAGGCGCTAAGCAGTGGCCACCTAGACCTAATCCCAAACACAACAGCCTCCTCATCAAAGCTACCATGTAAACACGTGAACACATGATGGAGGAGAAGGAGGGTGTTCTGCTGAATGAACACCACACATAGCCGAGCTAGAAGCCCCCAAAAACACCACAGACCGCGGGAGACAGCTATGAGAGGGCAAATACGACATTTCATAACCTCCAGCAGCAGGTCTGTGTGGATGTTCCTCAGAGAGCTCAGAGAACACTGGAGAATGAGGAGTCGGTCCACAACTGAACTGTGTCGTGTTGCTTTAAGAAGAGCAGCAGCATGTTCCTGAATGAAACCCACAACAGCCAAGTCGAGGAGAAGACTATTATATAATTAAATGAGCGTCTTATAAAGAGTTCACCAAGTGAGCGACGCGGTTTGGTTTGAACGTGCGACCTGAAAACATGAACACATCCAACTTGTGAAGCCTCTTTGGCGAAAACCCGCTCTTAAAGTGACAGAGGGGACACAGTAGACCACTACTGAAACACTGTGGCAAACATGCAGCAGCTCTTTTACAGCAGTAGTAGTAGTATCTTTTGTAGCAGCTGCCAGTGAAGTCCTCACAAGTCCACCGTCCACGAAATAATAATAATCAGCAGCAGCAGCAAAGATAGCTAATATTTTAGCCTTCAACTTACTTGGTGAACGAACACGTCCAGTGGAGGCTCCACCGGGTTTCCCTCGCTGTGGGTCATCGAGATAAATCCAAAGCCCATGCGAACGTTGAACCACTTGCAGTAGCCCGAGCCCGACTGGGTCCGCTCCTCTTGCCCGGAGGTCTTGGTGGGCTTTCCGCCGCCACCTTTGCCTGGCCCTCCTGCGTGGGGAGATAGAAGCAGAGAGTCAAGCTAAACATGAATTAACAGGATCAACACTCGCTGTTTTTTGTGCATTTTTGCACCCATGGTTTAGAACTTTACACAGACTCAGCTTATGAAAATATAATAAAGTGAAATATGATTGTCATTTTTATTGTTTTTGTTATTTTCTAAGCCATCCTACAAGAGCATGCATGACTATCATTTATCACTTAGCTTACTATCTAACTGCACGCGAACAACATGTCACATGAACACAATGTAACATTGTTTGATTGCAAGCACTTTGATTGGACACTTTTTTCCCATGCATGAGCGCGCGGTCCCTTCTTAATTAATGCTTATTTGAATTGGGTTGATGTTGGTACTAGTAGTACTAGTAGTAGTAGTTACTGGTGGTGGTAGTAGTGTTGGTGCCTGTGTTGGTCGGGGGTTGGTTTGGAGCTAAAGGGGTCGTTCAGGAGTGAAGCACACTTTCAAAAACCTCACACGGCCCCTAGTGCTTGCTCCTGCTGTTGGTACTGCGATTGCTCAATTTCGTTCTTATACAATCCGCCAACTCTCCTCTCTCGCTTTGGCCCCTCTGCCTCGCGCTCGCTCTCTTTTTCTTTCTCTCTTTCTTCTCGCGGTGCATCTACCGTCATTCACCCGCCACCGACGGTGGAGGGTGGAGAGGGGGTGTGCAGAACTCAGGGGGGCAGGTGCGTGCACGTTTGGACGTTATTAGAGCAAAGAACACCCCCCACCCCCAAATCATCACCGCCACACCACCAGCTACCAACCCCGAGCTTCGGAGCAGAACCAGAACCGCGGGTTCATCAGTGGGCTTCCCATCTCTGGACATGAGAAACGTGAAGCAGCAGGGGCGGTGCAAACACACACTCTACGCGCGTGCAACAATAGCGAAAAGCTGCTGCCGCCGCTGCTCCTGCTTCTGTTCATGCCCCCCGCCGCCCCCTACACACTCACACACCTACATACCCTTTACCCTCCCACCACCACCACCATCTCAAACCTCATCCTTCACAAATATATGTATCTATATATACACACACGAGCGGGTCTGGAAGCCCGAGCGGAACGACAGCGATACAGAAAGAAAAACAAACGAGAAGCAAAAAAACACAGAGAACGAAAAGAAGAAAAGCAGGGTAACCTTCGGCCATGTTTCCCCGCGGACCCTCCGCTCCAAAGTTCCTGGAAAATCGTTTCCCTCCGCGTGCACTGGGCTGATGCGCGTCACCGTCGAGCTTGAGCCCACATCCCCGGGTCCGGCGAGTTTAGCTCGCATGGTACAGCGTGCTGGCCCGCGCGCCACATTTTCTCATCTCTCTCTCTCTCTCTCTCTCTCTCTCTCTCTCTCACACACACACACACACTCTCTCTCTCTTTCTCTCTTACCACCTCCTTCCCTCTCTTTCTCTCTCTCTCTCTCTCTCTCTCTCTACTCGTTCGCTCGCGCACTGCCGCGCTTGCACACGTGACCGTGTCAATTACGTGCCTCTCTCTCTCTCTCTCTCTCTCTCTCTCTCTCTCTCTCTCTCTCTCTCTCTCTCTCTCTCTCACTACCTCGCGCTCATTCTCTCTCTCACTCTGCTCGAGTGCGCGCGAGATTCAGAACCGAGCCGGACCGTCAGGTGGACCTGCTGAAAAAATACCCCCCAAAAAGACTTTCCTTCTCAGAAAGTTGCTTCATGTAAGAGGGCTTTCTTCTTTTTTTTCTTTTTTAAATCTTTATTTAAACAGCGCAGAGGAGAGGAACACTTGTGTGTTATTGATTTAAACACAACTGTATTTAATTTTGCTTTATTGATAAGGAGTAGCGGTAAATATATATTTTATTTGTTTTTTGTATTATTTTATATATTTGTTTATTTTGAAGGAGGCAGAGGGTTAGACAGGAGAAGTGTTTAAATCAAGAGGAAAACAATGCAAACATGAGAAAGGCAAAAAAGAGAATATTTATGTTGTTTGTTTTGTTTGGTTTTTGAAGGAGGACGACCCAGATTATTGATTCTTTTTCTCTTTTCTTTAAAGGAATTAGATTTTTGTTTTGCTTTTTAAGGCTTTTTTTGTCTTTTTGTTTGTTTTCTAAGAGAGGAGTGATTTGGGGTTTTATGGACTTTTTGGGTTTTATTTGTCACTTTTATATTCTGTTTTTATAGTTTTTTTTAATTTCTTAACCCATAAAAATCACAACATTCTATCATTTCACTACCACATTAACTTAAATGACTAAAGAAATAATAAACTGATCATCAAACTAAAAAGAGTTTGCAATGACAAAGTTTTGAATGACAAAAATCCCCATCAGAGGTACTCTTAAAAACATTGGATAATGTGGTAAAATTCAAGTTGCATGAAGAAGTCATAAAGCATTAGGTGTGTATAAACTTGTATTGAGTATAATTAATGTTAGTAAATGCTGCAGTGAGGTTACAGCTGTAAAACTGTGGTGGGAAAAGGAATTATTTTTAAATTATCATTTTGGCATGAACGTTTCTCTATTAAAAAAAATAAATTCAGCCCCATTCCATCACAGTCCTTGTGCAGTACTGTACAACAAACAAGCTTTGACTTTTTAAGACTTTTGGGTGGGGAACAGAACACCAATGTCTCAATATATAAGCATTTTTGTTTCTATAACTTCATGTGTGAAAAATGTGGTGAACCATTATTCTATCCACTGGATTGAACATTTTCATTTCACTGTTAAAAAACAACTGACACCTAAAAAATGCTGGAAGCAAAAACAAATCATTAAACTGTTTTTTTTGTATTTGTTTAACTGAATTCATAAACACTGACACTAATTCAAAGTGTTTACTTCAGATAAATACAACTTTTAAGCAATTTTAAATAAGCGTCATGTTTTTAAGTTGTCATGTTCACACACATCTCAAAAACTCTTGTTTGCTTAATTTGTATATAGAACTATTTGTCTTTTAAGAGACAGTGTTGAAGCACACAAGAACTAAAATTAGACATCTTGTAAATGTTGTCAGTTCATATTTAAGAACATCATTCATTTTCAATAATCTCTATCTGACCAAAGCAATTTATTTTATGAATCATGAGTTCCTAAATAAAACAAGAGTCTGCAAACATTTTTATTTTAAAGCTAAAAAGTGCCTGAAATGTAAATTTATTGAGTAAATTAACAATTAACAATTTAGGATAAATTATTTATAAAAGTTACATGAAATATTAGTTAGTTAACAGTCAAAAATGTTGCCAGACTCCTTATTCTTAGGTTAAAACAGTTTATTCATAAATGTGTGCTTTTACTTTGTGAAAATTGACCTGAACAGAGACAGTGAGTAAAAAGAGAGTCAGACCAAGGTGATTCACAGTATGAATCATAGGAAACAAGCAATTAAAGAAATCTGTAATACCTCTGCTTATCACAGTTTTTCATCACAAATGTTTTTCATTATATGGAGAGTTTAAAAGAAGAACTGCATTTTAAATCACATTTTTTGCTGATAGAAGTATGTAACTAACTCCTGATAATATCCTCCAAAATGCAACGTCAAGGAGGGAAATTTGGTTCTCTCTCATGGGAACTTTACCCCAACTGCTCCTTATCCTCAGAAGTTAAGGTGCTGTTTAGTCTTCTAACCCGTTTCTCAGTTCTGCTGGTGCACCTCTACCGATCCCTCCAGTGTCCGATGTTATTGAATTCCTCATTTCCTGCACAAGGGGAGGGGGACTTGTTTTTCAGCCCCATTCCACACACACTTACACACACCTCCCCCAGCCTGCATGTCCCCGTTTGATCCCACAGTAAGGTCAGACTGCATGTTAAATACAGACACACACACACAGCCTCTCAACCCCAAACCAACAAGAAGGAAAACTCCAGCAAAACAACACTGAGAACCAAACACACTCTAACCAACTTTGTAGCCACAACTTCTCTCACAGAGAGAGGAATACAGACATTTAGATATGAAACATCTACAGAAATGGAGGAACATTTTGCTTTGGATAACTGTAGGAGAAGAATTATATGATGATATAAAGTGTATAAACTATTCAGAAAAGTCTAGGGAAATATAGGAACATTAGAACTGTTTAAAAACTGCAGAGAATACAGGACAAATTATAGTAGTAAAGAAATAGAGCAAATGTACGAATATATAAAATGTAGAGACCTGTAAACCTCATTTAAGGATGATAGATACATGACATATATAACAAAATTAATGCAGATATATAGGAACATCTAAAACTGTAACAATTTTTCTAAGAAACTTAAAGAAATGTAGAGAAATGTGGCAACATCCAGAGATGTAAATAAATGTAAAACATTATTTGAGAAATTGGAACATATAGACAAATAAGGACTATCCAAAAAGCACTTGAAACTTTATAGATGCTTTAAGGAATCATTTACAAGTGTTTACAGAAAAAAAACATTAAGAAAAATGCAGAAAACATTTAGAGACATATAAAGAGTATGTGCATATGAAGAGAAATGTCGCAACAATACTTTATATTTCCTTACACTTCATTAAATCACATTTTTCCTGCAATTCTCTGAATTAAATTAACCTCTACTTCTCTAAGTGTAGACACACCCAGTACATAAGCTCAAACAATTTAGGGAAATAGTCGAAAATAGAAATATTTCTAGAAGTGTGAAAACATAAAGATGCCTGAAACGTTTAAAAGAGTTTGTTTTTTTTTGTGCAAAAACAGACACATGCGATTTCTTTCTCAAATTAAGTAATTTATTAAAAGGTTTAGAGAATTGTATTAAAAAGTAGGAAAAAATGAGGAATATTTACATCAGTATAAAACATAAACAGATACATTCAGAGAATCCTTAAAGAAAATAGAGAAAAATAGTTGGGTAAAGTAGGATTGCCAGTAAAGGTTTAGAGACATTTAAAGAACCATAAAAACATTTAGAAAAGCTATAAAGATTTATAAAAGTGTAGAAATTTTTAGATAAGTTTAAAACGTTTACAGAAAATTAAGGGAAAGTAGAAAGATTTATAAAAGTGTATAAATGTTTAAAACCCCCTTCAATAAAAATGAAAATCTATGTGTAGATATATTTAAAGTATACACTGAAAGTGTAAAAACAGAAATGTAAGGAAAGCTTTGACGTTCTAAAGAAGTGTGGAAACATAGAAACCTAAAACATTTCGAGAATTCTTGGTGAAGTAGGAAGATCTAGAGAAGTAAAAAAGTTAAAAAGTACCAGAAATGTGGGGGGAACGTGTAGAAACATTTAGATAAGACTATTTAGAGAAGCAGAAAGATTAAAAGAAGTGTAGAAACGTTTAGAGTAGTCTACAACAAATTAGAGAAAGCAGAAACATCTATAAACTTTATAAACACATAGAGAAGCCTAATTCATTTAGAAAATTGTGTGAAAATATACGATTCTCGGTTTGCTATGCACGCTAAAGATTTTTTAACTTTTTTAATACACTATATTAAAAACTTTTAATTGCAATATTACCAGTTTTTATGTGCAAGTCTTTGACAAAATAATTATGTCCAGCCTAAAGAAGTAAATAAACAAGGTTAGTTCATTAAACATTACAGACAAAATATGCAAATATCGGATTTTTGCCATTCCTTTCAACAATTTCAGCAACACCAGACTTCTGTCTTCTGTTCCTCTCCCTCCCCCTCCTCTCTCTCTGTTTCTATTGCTATCTCTCTCCCCTCCTCCTTCACAATCCCCCACCCCCGCAGGAAACACCCGGTAGGTCCTAAAGAGCAATACAATGCTTTTAAAAAAATAATAAAATAATATTAATTATTAGCAATTCCGACGACTGACACTAATAACATTTAAAATCCGACTGCAGAAGTCGGGATGTAGATGAGGAGAATGAGGAGCGCACGCTGATCATCTGAATGTTAACAGAGGCATCTGAAAAATGCCATCTTGGGAGGTCACTGAAAAGCTTAAGTGTTACGTCACAAAATCAGAAGGCACAAAAGACCGACTGCAAAAAGAAATTTTAACTCCGAGACCAAAATGTTTTTACACTAAAATCTGAGAATTTGGGAGGTCGAGCTCTAAGATATGTTTTGTAGAGTGCACTTCTAAAGTTCCCCAAATGCTTAAAGAACTCTAGAGTAAAAAAGTAATAATATTTAATGCTTTTGTAAATGTTATACAATGGCAATGCAATTCTTAAAGTTGTATGAGTTCATATTTTTATGTAGAACTCTTAAAACATAAATATGATCTCTTAAAGTGGATCAAGAATTCCTGAAATATTCCTAATGTGGATCTACAGTCATTTAAATGGTTTACACGTTTCAAAATAAAGATAGCAGGGGATTCTTTGTGCATAAAAGATTCACTTTTGGTTGTCTGCAAAATTATTTTGTATGAGATGTGTAAATATTAAAACATTTTAACTGGTAAATAACCTTTTCATTAGGTAAAGGCACTTTACACAGCCTTTTTATAAACATGGTTCTTTAGTTATCCAAAAATGGTTCAGTAATGTTGCTTTTTAGCACCTTAGATGTATTTACTTTTTTATTGACTTAGTCGTGTAAAAAGGTTCTGGCTCCATGTTTTAAAGTAATCCTAAAATGTTAAACGTTTTAGCAGGATTCTTGAAGATGTTGTGGAGTTTTCAAAGAGACACTCAGGTTTTAAAAGTGGTTTTACAGTGCTTGCAGTTCCTGGAACAAAATCTCTTCTCAAATTCTAGACATCCTAAAAATGGGCTAAAGCTTTAAAAGTGATTCTAGAATATTATGAGTGATTTGAAAAAAAAAAACATTATGATGTAATTATTAACACATAAGCAAAGGTCTTGCTTTTTTCTTCTACATTCGCTTGATCCATCAATCTTTGGGTATATTATTGAACACGTTAAGGAAACATGGTTTGCTTTCTAGATATATAAACTGTTTTCTGGAAGAATAGATCATTCCATAGTCTAAATGCCATATTAGGAAAACTTCACCTGAATCCAGCTCCTCTGTGAACTGTTAACTGACATTTCTGATCTTAAATTGGACCTTAGTCAATATTTATTTGGAAATGTTCTTGGTCAAATGCACATGACTGTTTGACATGCTGTCCAACCTATCCAACAGATTGAATATTTTGTGCTCGTGAGCCCCATCCTGCCTCACAGACTCCTCACCCCACCCCCAGAGCAGCCTCGCCCTCGCGACCTGAGGGAACCCAGTGTTGCCCTGCTTTGCTCTCTGTCGGGTTCAGTAGGTTCGTTCGCTTCATCTTTCTCATCTTTTCGTCTAAATGTAGGTAAGTTCGTTGGACTTTCTCCACGCATGGGTTACAAAGTAATTAACCGTCTCATATTTCCCGCCAGCAAAAAACAGCTGTTCTGAAAACGCGTTTTTGATTTATAAACATTGCATGTTCGTTGCGGGTCAAAGTTTTCCGCGTTTCTGATTTTTTATGAGATATTTTTATGAGTTTCTCTGTTACAGTGTAATTTTTGGTAAACTTTGATCAACACCCCAGTTCTTCAAGTTGTAATTAACAGTAAAAGACAAAGCAGAAAAAAATCCGAAACAAAATCATCAATGCTTTCTACACAAAATTCGATCTGTATGAGCTCAGATAAACGAAAAAAATAGTTAATTTTAATCTACCTACTCGTATTATTTAAGTGATGCTGATCAGTGTAGCCATAAAAATGATTTTTATGAAGATATAATTTGATACTCTCTATAACTTTTTAAAACTGGACTTGCTTTTTGAAACAGATTTAAACAAACATTTTATGTGCTTAAATGGATGCTTCAGTGATGTGTTTTTATCTTCCTACTCGTATTATTTAAATTATGCTGATCATTGTAGCCATAAAGATTATTTTTTAATGAAAATCTATTTTGTCACTCTTAAAAACCTTTTGAAACTAGACATGTTTCATGAAACAGATAAGACATTTTATTTGCTCAAATTCATGCTTAAGTGACGTCTTTAACTATTTTCGTTTTGTGTAGAAACCATTAACTTGCTTTAAACAATTCATTGCCTACAAAAGGAAGGTGTTTTAATGCACTTCAGATAGTGATGCTTTAAATTAAATTAAAATAAATCCAGTTAACTCTGGAAGGCTTCTGCCTTCTTGCATTTGAACAAGTATGTGCTTTTTATGTAACATAAGAAAAGTAGAACATTTCAGTGCATCCGATAAATAAATAATATTTAATTTGAGTAGCCTAAATTAAAAAATGCAAAAAAACAACACGTAATTGAAATTACAAAATATCCAAAAAAACCTCAGTTTTAACTTAGCTTTAACCATTTTTTGAAATAAACATTTTAACCATTGTCTGAAAAACGTTGCTTCTATTTTTGTTTTATTTCGACTTTTAAACAAACATTTTTTTGAAAAATTTAAAACAAAAAGAACCTAAACAAAGAAAGTTGTTTTTCATTTTATGTTGTGGTGTGACGTCACGCATAAATAAGTAACGCAAGGCGGAAGCAAGTGTTAAAAAACCACCAGTGGCCCGCCGCCATATCTCTGACCATCAGCTCTACACGGACATTGCCTGTGCTGTTCTCTGTGAGGCAGACTGAGTAAGGATCTCTAGGCTGTTGGAAAGTCTACCTAACAACAAGGGAGAAATATGAGATATGAGGGAATTTACCTACAGCCTCACACTCAATAAAGGTTCCTAAATGTGTATTGGCTTGATGGAAGGTTCTATGGGGTAAAACTAGAAGGTTTACATTAAGTAGAGGTTTTTACTTTAATCATTGATCCTTTCCTTATTCCATTTCCAGCATAGTTCTTTAAAGACCAATTACCTAAAATGGTCTTTAGGGAATCAACAGTGGTTCTTCTATGGCTTCACTCCAAAATTGTTTACAGTGTATTATATAATTTCCTTACACTTACTACAAAATTCAACCAGGCTTGTTCAGGGGGTCTTTTTAGACTTATGACAACTAAAGCATTTCAGTACCTGAATGGTTGTTTTCTTGCCTATGTGATAATTTTCTGTCATAGTAAGTGATTATATCGGTCAAAGAAACCTTAAAGAACTCCTGTTGCTTAGATCAAGTTTTGATATGTCAGCCAGCAAACTCTTTATCCAAGCCTGACCTGATCCAAAACTTTGTGTTTGAACTCAACTCAAGCCACATTGATTTTGATTTTGACTAAATTTAAGCCCAATTGGATTTGAATCTGGTTGCAAATCTGTATCCTACACTCGATCCTACACAAAGCAGCATATTATTACCAAACATATGTCTAAACTTCTAAAGGAAACATATGACCAGTTCAATTGTACCTTGTAGCAACAATATGTTTGTAAATGAATCCAATAAATTATATGACAGGATGCAGTATTCAGCTGCCCATAATAAAGTTCACAAATAGCAAAGTTCAAACAAACATAATAAATTATCTCTTGAACAACTATAGTCTTTAGTCTGGATAAAAACTCCACATAATGTATTGTTATCACTGTATGTCAATGATAAGAGCCTTGAATGTTCATCTTTACCTGTTAAATCCCTAAACTCTTAGTCAAAGTTAAAAAGCCTAAAAAAGAGAGACAGGCTTCATTTACCTGTGGAAAATGCAGGGGAAAATCCAAATGCATGCAAATTTTACATTAAATTGAAAAATCTGAATCTCACACATATTTAGTTATTTATTTTCAACTACGTCTACTACTAATAGCAGTACAAATAATGCAGTTTAAATGTTTAAATAATTACAGACTCATACTTTACACTATGAATCTGTGAATATATACTTATGAGTCAGAAGTCTCAATACACCCATTTATTAAAAAAAAAAAAAAGATTTAACAAGAGGGTCTCTTTTGACTTTTAACTCACCCTCTAGTTTAGGATTCAGAAAAAAATCTAATGCAAGCATAAGGTTTGGATGGTGTTAGACCCTGATGATTGCCACTAGTGTGGACTGAGAGGAGCACAGAATCAGAATGTGTTTAGATAAAAGCTTTCTCTCTATCTATTAGATTAATTTTAAATGAACAAATCCAAAGAGCAGGCATAGGATTAGGATTTAATAATCAAGCTTTGGCTCTTGTGCCTGAACTGTCACAGCTTGATCATGAATATCTTGGTTTTAATTTTAATGTCAGACTCACCTGGAGGAGAGTGGACAGCCATGTATCCTTCATAGTGAAAAAATAATAAACCTGGAGATTCCCTGAGTTAAACATCAATAAAGAGAGCTCAGTTTAAGTTCATATTAATGTAATATACAACCTACGGAAATAAAGGCATTTTCAGGTTTTCTCAAAGGCTTTTAAAGGAGCTGGGTCAGAGGCAACCTTTAGTTTTTTTTTTATCAGAATGGATTCAAGGAATTTTCCAACCATTAATATTTAATAGCAGCAGTGAAATAGAAGAGGAGAGTGTGAGCGGAGCAGCTTAAATGTTGCACAGGAGAGCTAGATGTGCAGGTAGAATATCTCTGGGTAAGCCTTGTTGAGGTGTGTGGGTTGTTTGTGCTCTGTCTCCTTTAATAGAAATGTGCCCACGCACAAAGCAAGCAAAGACTGCTTTCTTTGATTTCTCCTTTCTGCCTTTTCCCTTTGGCAGCTGTTTCAAGGCTCTTTCTCATTAGCAGATCTGGACCCAGGTTTCTGCACACCTGTTGTGTGAAAATGTCTATTGTTTAAAATAAAAAGAGTTAGGTAAGTGAATCGAATTGATGGTTGAAGGAATGGAGAACAACCACCATTCAGTACATAAATAACTTGGTTAACCCACCTAAGCCATAGCTAATAAGCTATAAGCTCAATTACTTATGATTAAAAATACACTTAGCTAAAGGACAAGCTTCTAACTGGGATCTAGGGTGTCATTACATATTCAGCAATTCAGTGTAAAGAAAGTTCCAGAACCTGATATTGAGATTGAGCCCCCAGCTGACCCTGCTAGACGATGACTCCTTACTCTCAACAGATGGGGAAACTGAACATTAGGTTTAGCTGCTGCAAACAATTGTACTGTTTAGAAATGGAAATGCAGTGAGCCTCCTACTTCCTTAATGTGAATAAAATTCTATTAAAAAAATTATTTTCTTATGTTCCATCTGAAAAGATTCTCTTTAATTTAAGAAAAAAGCCTAAGATATTCAAAGAAGTTTAAGGAAAATCTGTCTCTTTCGTGATGTCTTCCAACTTAATCTCCAACTATTACTAGATGGGAATTGATGTACGAAGCAATTAATGACCTTGATGTGCTTGTCCAAATTAGTGCTGTATTTCCCTTTTTTGTATGTATACACAGCTTTTGTTTATTATATAATAAATTTACATTTGGTAACTATCACTTATTTATGAATGTATTTATCATTGTATTCTTGCCTGACCTTTGTGGGTGGTTGTTATTTTTCATTTCTTTTTTACTTTATTCTAATTAACCTTGTTAAACAGTTATTGTATCAAGTAACAATAGATGAATGTAACATCCCTTGATTGATTAATAAAATAAACATATTAATAAAAAAAAGAAAGTCGCAGAACCCAAATATTTTACAGTGATTTGTTTGTTTAGCTACAGAGCCTGTGTTTACTATTTCTTAATTTAAACATTGTCTATTGCTAGGCTAAAAACATGTAAATACATTTTAAAACTGCCTATAAAATTATACAATTAGAATGAACACAAAAAAGCAAGTGATCAAAATGTGCTGTTGTTAAAAGGTTAGTATGGTGTTTAGACCATCACAGTTTGAAGAATGCAGATTTGATTGATGATTTTGCTGGTAACTTCATTCTCTATATAGATATGTTTGTTTTTTGCTTGTTTCTGATGGTTCTTTGGGAACAACTGGATGCACACTTTCCAAATGAAAGCCTGTACTCATCATTTTCTCAGATGCTTAAGACTTTTGCAGAATCTGCACATATACACCAGTTAATGAGACAAAATTATTTTAATATTTTTGCTGTTTATTTAACCTTGGCCAGTGCAAGGAAAGGTGACTGTTTAGATCAGCTTGCAAGGCTCTTTTCTACACAAACCCAACCTAAATGGAGGAGAGAGGTCAAATGAATGAGCAGCCTTTGATAATCCATCCTGTCTAGTTTAGCCGCCCATCTGAAAAAAAGTTTAGACTAGCATACATTCCAAACTGGTCTAAGCTGGTTTACGCTGGCCTGGTGCTGTTTGACCAGCATACCAGGATTCAAAACTCAAAATATTGTCTCTGTCAGGCAGAAGGCTCATGTCTCCCAAAAGCCAACTTTACAGGAGACAATAAATACCTTCTTAATTTTAACTGTTAGTCAGTGTAAAATATTTTATTAAACATTGAGCAGTTTTATTGGTCTATTTATCAAAAATATATTAAATATATTTTAAAAATGTCAAAATTGGCAAAAAAAAAATGTGGGTACAAGATTTTTGTGGCACAGCGATGATAAGTCTGTTTGTTGCTGGTTACAAGTCATACCAGTATTTGCTGTAGTTTTATTTATATTTTATTTTATTTATAAAGAGATATGTGAACGATAAGTGTAGTATACAACTCTGGACAAAAATGAAAAGACAATTTTAGTTTCTGAATCAGTTTCTCTGATTTTGCTATTTATAGGTAAATGTTTGAGTAAAATGAACATTGTTGTTTTGTTCTATGAACTACGAACAACATTTCTCCCAAATTCCAAATAATAATAATAATAATTTAGAGCATTTATTTGCAGAAAATGAGAAATGGCTAAAATAACAAAAAAGATGCAGAGCTTACAGACCTTAAATAATGCAAAGAAAACAAATTCATATTCATATTCATACAGTTTTAAGAGTTCAGAAATCAATATTTGGTGAAATAAACCTGGTTTTTAATAAAAGTTTTTATGCGTCTTGGCATGTCCTTCTCCACCAGTCTTACACACTGCTTTTGGATAACTTTATGCCACTCCTGGTGCACAATTTCAGCTTGGTTTGATGGCTTGTGATCATCCATCTTCCTCTTGATTAGAATTCAGAGGTTTTCAGTTTGGTAAAATCAAGGAAAACAATCATTAAGTGGTCTCTTATTATTATTTTTGCAGAGCTGTAGAACAGCATGTTTTATTAAATGTCTGTTATATCAGGTTTTAATGTGTATCTCCAGCTCCTGTACACAGACCCTCAGCAGTAGAGTGGGTGATAGATCAGACTGAAGAGACTCATGAGAGGAGAGGGTTTGGTCAGCCATGAGCTCAGTGACTGATCAGAGAGGAACTCCGGGGCCCATTTGGCAGCCATTTTGTGAGCTCCGTTTACACCATAAAACCCGCCCGACAGCTGATCTGCTGCTGAAATCAATGAGTTTGGGTCTGATCTATTCTAATGTTCCTGGAATCGGTAGTTTAGTAACTATAGAGCTGTGTTTCCCCCGCGCGCCGTGTCTCTCTGTCAGTCTGATGATGAAGTTACAGAGCTGAGCGGCGCTGGAGGCGCTGCAGGAGCGGAGCGGCGACCTCTAGCGGCCGGACTGAGACATTACACAGTGCGGAAGCGACTGATTACAATGAGGATTAAAACACGCGGTTGTAGAAGGGCTGCAGTTTTACCTTACTTTAATTTTCTTACTAATACATGTATGGGCATGTATTACATACCCATATTTTTAAATGCAATTAACTTGTATTTTAAAATTTATCGAATAATATCTTAGAATAATTGCAGCATATTAAGAAAACGATTTTTGCAAACATTCATACAGGTATTTATTTTTAAAAAATAATATGTTTTATATATTTTTTCCTGAACTATATATATATATATATAAAACTTTCCTTTTTTAAATTCATTTTCAAATGCAGTAGTTGTATACTGTATAAATTATATTTACTCAAATACTCTGTAATTCAGTTGTCTATAATGGTAATACAATAAGGGCATTAAAGCTGTTAACTTACTCTATAAACCGCAACAAAGACAACAATAATAATAATAATAATACTACTACTACTACTACTACTAATAATAATAATAATAATAATAATAATAATAATCTTAAACAAATTAATACTATTTTTTAATCTAATCTTTAAATTCACAGTCTTGGGTCCAAACGCGCTGCTATTCTACGCCGCCTCGTGGCGAATCTTTGATTATTTTTTTTTTATATAAACAGAGTTTAGCATGTTTTAAACACCTGAGTACACAGATTTATATATGAACAACAACTGAACTAAAACAAATGGCTTTAAACACAGAGTCTTATTATTTCCCCCAGCTCTCTCAGTATTTTTACACGCATTTATATTATTTAACGTTCTTAACTTTTTAACTCTACCTGTCAAGTTTTAGATTTAAAAATAAGGGATATTTTCCTCTGTACGCTTAAAGCCGTCCCACCAGCCCAACGAAGGTTCAGTAAAAATACTAATACGGGAAAATACTAATACGGGAGGACGGCGGGAAAGAGGAGTAAAATACGGTAGTTTCCCGGCCAAAACGGGAGACTTGACAGGTATGCTACCAACATCCTAGAACATGTTAATCTTGATCTTAATATGTCCAAATAGACTTATTTCAGATTTGATTAATTTTTTTTATTAGCAAAGTATAATGTGTTTTTTCAGAGATTTTGTTCATGTTTATCAGAAAATAAAGTTGTTCATTAAAAGAAACAGTGTTTATGAATCGAAGCTTTAATTGGAATTTATTAAACCTCTCTATACTGCAGATTAAATCAGTGTTTATACCGCCACCGTGTGGCCAGAGATAAAAAAGACTAGTTCCTTCGCTGCAGTGTACGTACTTCATATTTACTGAATTTTAAATGTAACGTTACTGTAATGTAAAATATATTTTATCAATGTTTTTTTCTAACATTTTTTACAGATCAAAAGCTTTTCAGTGAGGATTAAATGGGCCATTTCACCGAATGTGTCTCATTTCTGTCGCTATGAAATTACATCTATAAATGTGCACACAAAATAACTTTCAAATACATGTTATTACTAAGCAGTGTCTTTTACATTGACATTATTGTAAAACTAAGATATGTAATTAAAAACATTAATAAAAAAATCCTTAGAACTTAGAAATGTATGTGTTTTTTTACATTGTTGTGTGACTCTTAATCCCAACTATGCTTTAAAAAATCTTTCATAATAAATCTATAATATTTAAGTGAAAATACAAATTTTATTTGTGTTCCTGTGTTTCACTCAGTCCTGTTATGGTAGCACATTACCCTATCTGAAACATCTACAACAGGAAGTGACATCAGTTGGTTTTTCTGAAGATCGTGGAAAGACCAAAATTAAGTTCCTTCATTAGTTTTTTTGTATATTTGATCTTATTGTAACTCTGACTGAGGAGGTCAATCTCAACACTCTTTCCTGTTACCTATATTACCTAATTCTTAGCTCTTATTTGTTTATTTTTTAAATATAAAGTTTGGAAAAATCACTAGAATGTGCTCAGTGTCCTCATGGTATTAGCACAGCTGCCATTTAGCTGTTTTTCATATTTTATATTCTATGCTGAAAACTCATTTCTTTTACTCAAAACATATATAATATATAATTATATATAATAATTATTCAAACATGCAGTCAACCAGTTCTTTAAATTAAACACTTTCTTGAGAGAAAAGTAAAGGAATTAGTGGACTTTCTTTTAAACATGCTTTTTAAATCTCACATGAGTTTTGTAACCATCTTTGGGTTAGAAACCTTGTGAAGAATGAGGTAAAGCTGCCTAAGTTTGACCAGTACATATTTTGAATAGTTAAATATGTGTTATTAGATTCAGAGTTGAAAAAAAAGTTTAATTTGGAAGAGTTACAACAAGCAAATGGCACCTATTCAGGTGAATGGCCCATTCATCCTATACAATATATATAACTAAAATAACAGTGATAACACGTTAAATAGTGTTCAGAATTCTTTTTGAAATTTTGCCTTTGTTCTTCGACATGTGGATTTTAACTAAGGCAATCGAGGTGTGGTTTATGTGTAAACTGTGTTTTATTTCAAAAAAGGATAATTTTGAATTCGTAATAATTATTATGTAGTTGCTCTATTTTCACAAGCTCTAGGAGAGAAATAATTTGTAAATGAATGACAGCCTGAAATCTGGAACCCATGAACATCACCAAGTGCCTACACCAAGTGTTCTTTACTGAGATTCTTTACCAGGCCTTGTTTTCACTTTTTCAGTAAATGAAAAGCATGATCAGTTCATTGAGTCAAAAATTTAAGAACATTACATTTATTTTCTACTTCTGTGATCAGTCACTAATCACTAATAACCACCAGTAACTCAGCCATACATGCCAATGCCATTACACTGCCTCCACCATGTTTGACAGATGATACTGTGCTTTTGATTATGACCCATCCTTATCTTCTTCATGTTTTAATCTCCCAACATCCTGGAACAGGTAAATCTTGGTTTAATTCGTCATTCAAATTCAGATTTCATTTAGATTTTTCATTAGCAAAGTCTAATTAGGCTTTTCTATGTAAAATTATTTATAAATCAACCAATAAATATTTGTCACCTGTTTCAGGCTAAATTTGAACATAGAAAATTGGGTTAAAAAAAGTTGTTTTTTTTCCCATTTGCTATGGTGAAGAATAAATTGTTCTGGTTTATTTCAATCTTTAGTTTTTCATTTTTGCCTTTTGCTAGATTTTTCAATTTTTGCATCTTGTAACAAAAATCTGATGGTATCAGGCAACTTATGACAAGATGGAGAAATCAGAAAATGGAGAGAAGGTTAATTTATTTTTATTTTTCCTGAAATTCTAATTGTGAGGTGCACAGATAAAAAAAAAATAGAAAATTGGAAAAATGCATGAAAACCAATTTCTTCTATACTACACCAAATGGTATGAATTAAATAATAAATAGGCTTTAACCCTCAATTTTCATTATTTATCTATTTTTAAATATAGCCTTAAATCGTCAGACAATTGAATAAATAAAATGTTACACTCGTCGTCACCCACACTTTAGGGCTTTTTCACATTTGAAAGTCCAAACCAACGTGTTGTGCTTAATTTGGCCTCACTACAACAATCTGTCTTTCATCAAATAGAAAGTGCGTCATGCAGCAGTAACCCTCTGATGCTTTTAATTTCTGTTCATAAATACGTAGACACTGGAATCACAAGCAAAATCTGTTGTGCTGCTGCATGAAAACTCAGCACAAAATCCTTTTTTTTCCTTCTTCTGTTGTTTAATGGGTAAAGACTGCCCACCTCAACTTCATTTAATGGGTTCAAAAGTCTGAAGCATTTAGAGAAGTGCTTTCACGCTGCAGATGAACTGAACCACGACTCTGAAAAGAGACCATTCAGAAACATGACTCTGAATTGAGTGCTTGGATTTGCATCTGTTTAGGTCTGTTTACACTTGTACAAGTGTAAACAGGGATGTTGCTGAGCCTATGTTTTAAGACAATATATCTGATTTAGCCATTAATTACTAATTTAGCTAAAGCTTCTAAAAACATTTCAGTCTGATGATGATCTTCACTTATTTTGACACCTCTTTGGACCTCACACTAGGGTCCAGTTCCCATCAGTTATTCAGATTTCTGTTAAGGATTTTTGCTCAATCAACTTAATAAAAATAGTCTTTTTAAACTTTAGTAAGTTAGATTTGTATGACCGTGCAGAACCACTAGAAGATACACTATTTAAAAGAAGTATCACACAACCGTCATTAGTCTTTAGAGGGTACCATAGTAAAGGCAGTGGTCCTAAGTTGACCATGACAAATGTTTAAATGGTTCGTGGACTGTTTTTTTTAAATGGTGGAAAATATACTTCAACTTAGTCGTAAAATAACTTCTGTACAGCACTGTCCAATTGTTCCAACCAATGCATTTCATTATTTAAAAAGCTAACTATAAAAAGCTGAGAAGCAAAATCTACTCACAAACACAGCAGTTTTATTAGATCGGTTTATTTTGTGTTGTGTAAGTGTTTTCCCCTTTTTAAGAGTAAAAACAATCTGCATAATTCTGGAGGTAGAAACAAGTTTCAGTCCTTAAAGATATGACTGCTTAATACACTCCCAGCTCCGGCTCCACAATGTACATCTACACAGACAGTCTCTCATGCTCTCACGCTCTCACACACACACACACACACACACACACACACAAAGATAACACGTCATTCAGTGATGCTAACCTGTAATTGAAGATTAAAGAACCTAAGTCATATTAATTAAAGTAATTGCAATAAATAATCAAACGTGTCTGTGCAAAGTGTCCCGGGGCCGTTATCGCTGTAACTGTCCAGCTAACATGGACAGGTTTGAAATGTGAGCGAATCAAAATGGGCTAACCATTAACAGGGTCAGCTGTTGAGGGAGACACACCAAAATAATCTAGCTGACACCTGAGGAGAGGATAAGAGCAACGTTAAGGATGAAAGGGAGGGGGGGATGGTATAAGGGACAAGGAGGAAAAAAAGGAATTGAAAGACAAATGCTGACGAGGAAAAGAGGAGAAGCTGTAGTGAAAGGCTGTGTGTGTGTGTTAATCCATCCAGCTGAGATCCAGGCAGCGGGCAATAAAGGCGTACGTGTCGGCCACCTCCTGGATGACCTTAGTGGTGGGCTTCCCAGCCCCATGCCCCGACTTTGTGTCCACATAAATGAACAGAGGGTTTGACTGGCCGGACCAGCAACCAATCAAATTCTGCAGGGTGGCGATGTACTTCAGTGAGTGCAGAGGAACTACGCGGTCATCGTGGTCACCTGTCAACAACAACACAGCCGGGTACTGAACACCCTCGCCCTCCGGGACGCGGATGTTATGAAGAGGAGAGTACCTGAGAGACGGAGAGAAATCAGCACGATCAGATCAAAGCAAATAACATCAACCATGTATACAATTAAATGTGCACAACCCTTCTCATTTATATATTCAGCTACAATAAGGTGCACCTACTGCTAACCCACTGCTTCTCTAGTCCCTGTAAGAGAAGTACTGCCAATAGAATAGGACTCTCTGAAACAGATAAATATGAACCTAATGCCAGATGTGGTCTAGAGATAACTGTGTTCTCTGGGTTGGTGCTGCTCCATGCAATACTTTTGAGTTGAGGTGGGGAGTTGGAGAAAAGATGTGAGTTCATCCACATTCCTGACCACATTCATGCTAAAAGCAATCAAATCTTTTCAAACAATGGAGAGATTTTAATTTCCAAAGAAACAATAAATGAGTGTTCCATTACTTTTTCCACAGTGTGTACCCAAAGGGAAACTTGTTTATTTTTTATTTTCTGCATAATTAAATCAAGATGTACAAAGTCTTTCAGAAAGGTTTCGATTGAAATTATTATTTCCGAAGAAAAACTGTAAAAAAGTAAACTTGAATTGTTTTCCTAATTGTGATTGTCAGCTGAACAAAAAAACATTATATTGCAGCGTAAACTAAAACAAACTAACTGCCTCAACTAATATTATTAAAAGAGAACTTCAGTGTAAAATTTACTTCTGGTGTAGTAATCATGATAAAGTGTACTAACCTCCATTTAAAAAGCAAAAAAAGCTTAAAAAGCAAAAAATACTGGATCTCAGAAAGCTGCGTGAGAACTTCAGTGTAAAATGATTTATTCACGTGGAAGGGTTTTGGACCCGTTTCATGAAACTTGTATTCCCTTTTTTCAGTGGGTGATACATAAGTAAAAAAAAATTGAAACTACTTTGTGCACACTCACTGTTTCTTAATCATGGTGATGATGTACGAGTACATATGTTGACTTACTTGATCAGCCAATCATACTGTTCCTTAATCTCTGAACAGCCAAAGTCGGTGGTCCAGGCGTGGCCGATGGTGAACTTATGGAACTTGAGCATGTCCATCACTCCGACCTGAGCTACAGCACAGCCGAACAGATCAGGTCTCTGATTCACACACGCTCCTATATGAGTAAAACAGTAAGAGAGAACAAAGAGGAGAGGGAGAGAGATATGGTTTATTTTAGTGCATACACTACTATGCATATATATGTCGATAAGAATATGCAGGAGGAAAATAAACTCAAGCAAGTGATGATTTGTATGCCAGGGTGAAGGCAATGTTGATACTGCACAACCCCTACCACAATTCTACAGCACAGACAGCCTTTATACTGGTTATGTAAAAAAAAAAAAACGATATGACTGCCAAGAACCTGCTGCAAGAAATAGCTGACTCAAGAGGGTGATGCGCCTTTCCACTGTGCAGCACTGCATGCAAGAGTCATAATAAGAACCCTTAACTGAAACCTCAACACAAAACTCAATGTATGATGAAGACCTATAAGCATTTCAGTAACTGCATGTCATGAAAGGGTGTGGATTTTTCATGCTTTAAGGGTTGTGTTGCTGCCAGTAAACAATATTGCAAAAGTGGAGGAAAAAAGGGAATCCTGCATGCAAATACCAAACCACTAGTTAAAACGCTCAGGATAAAAAGATCCAAAACACACCTGTAAGAATTACAGCATTGACCAAAGGGTAACTGGCTTACATCACTGCACTTAATAGCTTTAACTACATAATGAAGCTACAGACTTTGATGTCTCTCCCCAAAGTGGGAAAGACCATTTGATGAATTTAGAATATAAATAAATCAAAGCAGGAGGACCACAACATCGCTATCTGTGGAAAATCATATTTACAAACATCACAAACAGAAGCAACTAAGAAGGTGTCAGAACTCAACTATAACATGAGAGCCAGTAATTTAATCTCATCTGCTCTGCTCTTAGTACTACACATTGGACAACCATATCCTTAACAGGAGAAGTGTAGAAGGTGGTATTTTCAAATATATATATATATATATTTACAAGAAAAAGGTATGTGAACCTATTTGGGATTACTTGGATTTCTGCATAAATTGGTCATTAAATGTGTTCTAATCTTTATCTAATTTAGAAAAATAGACAAACACAGTCTGCCTAAACTAATATCACACAAAAATTATATTATTATATATAATTATGTGTTTGCATAAACACAACATATTAACAGTCACAGTCCAGGAGTCAGTCAACCTGGAGTCCAATCAATGTGATGAGATTGGATGTGCTGCCCTGCCCTATAAAAAAACAGGTCATGTATCCCAATACTGCTTCTTGTAATAACGACTGACCATTTTTTTTAAGTTCCAAGAGACGTCCTTTTTCACTTGCACACTTCCAAATCTACCATGGTCTATCTGAATAGACAGAAACCGAAGTTTCTAAAAGTAAAGTAACCTAATTTTAAATTAACTATAATTTACAAATTTTAATGTTATAAAATGTAGAGTAACTGTGCATTGGGTTTTCCTGCAAATACATAGATGTGATACATAGAACACCAAGGGTGCAATAATGTTTGCATAACACATAGGTAATATATACTTCCACATTTTCCAATGTAGCATAAAAAATATGCGTTTGCATGCGTGTCGTACCCACGAGTAGGCCTCCATTGGAGCCGCCATTGATGGTGAGTTTCTTTGATGAGGTGTAGCCCTCCTTTATCAGATACTCCGCTGCACACTGGAAATCTGTGAAGCAATTTTGCTTGTTCCCCAACATACCAGCTAAACATACAGAGAGAGAAAGAAAATGGAGCAACATATAGATAAAAGAAAAATATTTAAAACAAAGCCAGTAGAAATAGATCAGTGTCTGAACATGTAAATAAAATATTTTCTGTAAAGTAGGGGTGGGCAATACAGCTCTAAAATAATATCATAATATTTCAGGGTATTTTTGCTATAACAATATTCTTGGGGATATGACAAAGTAATTTCAAGACCACACTACTGCAACAAAATTAATGTTAAACTTATATGATTGCATTCTATACAGCTCTGGGAAAAATTAAGAAATCACTTCAGTTCCTGAATCAGACAAGTTTCTGATTTTTGCTATTTATAGGTATATGTTTAGGGTCGTTTGGGTAAAATGAACATTATAGTTTTTTTCTATAAACTACAGACAACATTTCTTCCAAATTCTAAAATATATTGTCATTTAGAACATTTATTTGCAGAAAATGAGATTTCAGAACTCAAATAATGCAAAGAAAACAAGTTTTTATAAATCAAGTTTTAAGAGTTCAGAAATCAATATTTGGTGGAATAACCCTGGTTTTCATGCATCTTGGCATGTTCGCCTCCACCAGTCTTACACACTGCTTTTGAATAACTTTATGCCACTCCTGGTGCAAAAATTCAAGCAGTTCAGTTTGGTTTGGTTTTATGGCTTGAGAGCATCCATCTTCCTCTTGATTATATTCCAGAGGTTTTTAATTTGGTAAAATCAAAGAAACTCATAATTTTTTAGTGGTTTAATTATTTTTTCCAGAGCTGTATGATGTGTCATAGCCCTAATTGAGATTTTCACCAGATTGTAATATAAGTCAATCCAAAATGTCATAATAATAATAAAAAATAAAATACATACGAATAATGCACTCCATATATCCAGGAAGCAAAATAAATGATATTGTCTCTAGCAGATTTTTAATGGGAAATGAGATGAGTGTGTATTTTCGTTTTGCTAAAAAAAATAAATAATAATAATTGTACCCTGACGGCCCATATTTTACAATGTTGGCGATTTTGCGTACACTACGATACGGCACATTCCTATTGCAAATACAGTGTGTTACCTTTGTGCCATGTTTCTCCATACTCTCCTCCTCCACGGATGTTGGCCACGGCTAGAACTCCACCCAGATGACGTACAAAGATGAGCCTGGAAACGCTGCATTAAAAAACACACACATACAGTCTCTAAATACCAGTAGACCTAAATTACACATAAAACACAGAATAAAAAATAATTTGTTCTGTTTTCACAGTCCACTGTATACTTACCGCCCACCTCTTTGATAATCTCCTTTACAAGAAGGTAGTTTTAATAAAGATACCGATAAATAATGTATATTTCAGAATTCTGAGTGTGTGTTTAGTTACCTGTAGCTTGGAGTTATAGAGATGTTGAATCCTCCGTAGCCATAGAGGAAGGCGGGGTGGGAGCCATCCAACTGAATGTCTTTCTTGTGCACAATAAACATGGGGATCTGAGTTCCATCTTTACTGGGGTAAAACACCTGAGCAACAAAACACAAACAATACAGATAAAGCTTGTGTTGCATGTAGAGTTGCACGGTGTACCGAAGGTTCGATTCTTTTTCGATACTACGTCATCACAAACGATTCGGTTCTTTAGCGTTCGATGCTTTCGATACTATATAGCCCAGTCACTAGCTTCAAATGAGTCAAATTAGTAGGCGCGATTTGATTCAGTTCATAAGAAAACTGATTCACACCGCAGCAGTCGGTGTGGCAGGATTCAGATAAACTTAGTGTTCTGAACAAATGAATCGATTCACGTGTGAATCGATTCATTTGACTCGCTTGAGCGACACACGCACGCGCAAGCCAGCAGAGCAGTGTAGAATGGCGACGTCTAAAATAACAGATGTCTCTCGTCCGCGACTTGTGGACAAAACGGGCGCGAGGAGTGAAGTGTGGGCAAATTTTGCTTACATCGCTGATGAAGAAGGGAATCCGACCAACACCACAAACCCAGTTTATAAACGGTGTTATAAGTCTATCCAGTGCAGAGGAGGGAACACCAGCAACCTGGCTACGCATTTAGCAGACAAGCACCCTGATCTCTACAAAGAGCTGAGAAGTCGACAGGTTAGTGGAGTTAGTCAAGATACACTCTGTCTGTAGCTTTACTAAGATTTACTAGCCCTGGCCCGCCGGCGGGCCAGAAATTTATAATATTAAATATCTGGCTGTGTTTATGAATAGTTATAGGTTCAATATAGACACCCAATATGCCATTTTAAAGCTTAGAATCTCGGCTTTTCAGTTATCTAGCCTATTTAGCTGGATCTCCTTTCAGAAAATAAACATTTAGGGCGAAATATGCCTTGCTTCTGAAAATATGAAATCATAATTTTCATATTTCCGTTTCTCGTACGTCCATATTTGATCGAATGCGGACATGTTATACACCATTCGAACCGTCTGTCTCTCCGGATTCGCTCCGTTTTACTGTAGGATGTACGGTTCCTGAATTAGAGCTGAAAGAGCGCGTCACAGCGCGTGTTCAGAGTTAAAAGCTGCTTGTTTTTCGCTGCAGGGTTACCTCAGGTCACTCCCTCCACCCCCTCAACCCCCACCAGCGGCTCCCCCACGCTCTTACCTTCAAAACCAGACTTAAGAGAATCCATCAATCCAGTCTCCTGCAATCCCCAATTATATACAAACAGCGCATGAAATAAACTGAGGCAGAAAAAAAAATAATATCCACTTTATCTCCTTATTAAAAGCGTAATTTTCGAGGCTGCATGTGATAACGCACGTGTGGTTAATCTGCAGTCCAAGGAGAACAAGGTTGACAGAAGACCATGTGGACACACTTGTTTTCCTGGCTAAGAACCTTAAACAGGCAAAGAAACTTCCCACAGTGTAGTTTCAGAAAAGAAGAGGTTTTAGTTTTTAGGAAGTGTTTAGATAATTATGTTATAGTTAAGGTTATAATAACGAAACTTGTTTTTTGTTCAAATGTTTCATTTTAGAATAAAAACGTTTGCACCGATTGTTCAGTGTTCAATACAGTCCAATCAAAAATAAACATTTTATGTTCAGATATTTTTATTGTTTTTTTTTTCTTCCAAGTATCGTTTTGGTATCGAGAATCGTGATACTACAGTTGGTATCGGTATCGAAGTCAAAATTTTGGTATCGTGACAACCCTAGTTGCATGCCAGTTTGTATCCTGTGCTTAACATAATTGACCTACACATCAGGAATCTGGTTACATTCTGGGTTGCATAGTAGATTATTGTGGGTCTTACTAATGAGCTGATGACCTAAATCAGGAAGTTACATTTACACCTAGGGTATTTAGCAGAGCCCTTATTCAGAGTGACTTACAAAAAGTACTTCAGTAATTACTTCAAAAAAATATCCATAGCTAGTTTGTAGAGACTAGAATAAAGAAAAACATTAAGATGATTATTAGACACATAGGGGGGAAAAAGGGTTAGTTTAGGTTTCTGACCACAAAGTAATACACTAATGTGTGTACATTTTTAAAAATATATATATTATTTATTTTTTTAACAGGTAAACCTTGTTTTGAATCATTTCTATGTCATCAATAGTTTGATTTTTAGTAGAAGGGAGAAATCTATTACACACAAAAATCAGATTTTTTGTGAAAGTTTTTTTTTTTTTTTTTTTGCCCAGCACCAACACTGTGCACCTATATAGTTTCTGTTTCTAATAAAGTGGCCATAGAATGCAGATTCAACGCAGTACTTAGAGTACTTAGTAAACTGGTGCTCCATGTACAGTGTGGTTGGGGCGTACCTGTGTGGTTTGGTACTCTGCAGGGTTGAAGCCCTTAACTGTGACCTCTCTGAAGACGTGTGGCTGTAGAGGAGCTTTGGTCAGGTCACAATGATAGATGACGGCTGTGGAGAACAGTAAACATCAGAAGGACATTCAGAAATGACATGCAAACCCTACAAACCATGAAGACATGTGTTATAATTCACAGTAGTCACTAAACTAATTCAAGTGGATACTAAACAACCCACTGTGAATAATGAACAATTAATAGTGGAAACTGGATAATGACTTAATATGATTATGAATAATCCCCCGGGTGATTCTGGTTACTGAATAATTTATTGCAGATTATAAATGATGAAGTCATGGGGTAGTGATTACAGTCTAAATATGTGTTATAAACATGAAGCTGCTAATTTGCAGCTTCTTTATTTTCATTTTTACTATATGATATCTGAGTTATATTTGGAGGTGGAGCAGTGCATAAATAAAGTAGCCACACCCATCTCAATCATTTGTACTGAGCTTTCTTCCCCTCTGCAAATTGGCCATATATTTATCTCATGTCCTGTAGTAAAATTACACTACCCCATCTCTACAGGTAATCTAAATATTTGTGTCAAGGTAATAAAATAATTTGTCTAAGCTCACTACTTCAAGTGTGTGCTCACCTGGTGAGAGGAAAGAGGTAAAATAGTAGAAAATCTCAGAGTCCTTCTTGCGGCCGGTAAAGCCCACGATGGAGCCCACTTCTAAAGGAAAAGTCTTCAGCTCCTCTCCTGATGCCAGCTGATACATCTTCAGCACATTCTTCACATCATGAAGATAACACACGAACAGGTTGGTGGAGAAAGAGCAGGTAGCAAAAACTGAAAAAGGAGGGAAAATTATGTGTAATTACCTTGAAATTACATTTATTTCATCACATATCTGTGGCTAGTGTGTTATATATTACTGGTGCTATGTCAACTGTTATTTGATTACCATCAGCTACAGTCTCTGTACACCCCCTCAGTGGATCTGAAATTACTCAATCTAGATGTGACTGAAGTTCAGCTTTAACCCCCTAACAGGCATTGGTCCCTAAGCAGGCACCCAATGTAGGTGATACAAAACCCTTTAATGTTCTGAAAACTCTGAGGGCTTTGGAGACTCTTACAGGACAGCTGAAGAAGCTGCCTGTCCACTCTCTACTCCAGTGGTGGCCAACCCACGGCTCACGAGCCACAGGCAGCTCTTACATTCATAATTAAAAAATATATATTTATAGAAATTTGACTTGTGGCCGGACAAAGCCAAAGTGTGCTGCCACGGTAAAGTTATACACCGCCCCTCCCCCAGCAAGGAGTACGTCCCAACATCACAACGCATTTTTGAAAATTGTAAATTCGGCAAAGTGTAAATATGAAGATGAACTCAAAACCTTCTTACCAGAGTGGGAGGATTTGTATTTTTTCTTGAGCTGAAAAGTAAAATGTCATTGCAATCTCTTGTTTTCTGCAGTACTGATATTTGTAAGCACATATTTGTGTAAATTCATTACTTATGGCTACTGGTAGTAATATTTTTTTTTTTCTGGCTCTATGTGTTTGAAAGGTTGGCCACCCCTGCTCTACTCCATTTAATAATTTCAGATCAGTGAGAAGGAAAAAAATAAGCATGTTTGGGTTTAGGATTAGTTTAGGTAAGCACCATTTTTTAATAATTTCTATTACAATTATAATTCAAATTTTCAGTAAGTTCTTTTTTTTTTTTTAAACATAAGCCCTTTTTATGTAATGCCTGAATAAAAGTTCTTAAGATTTAGGCGTGTAATATCAGGCAGAAAATTGCTGGCAGAAATTTTGAGAAACAGTGAACATTAAAATTAATGCAGCTTTACACACTTCTTGCTTCCTCTCAAAAAGCTGAGGAGGCACCTGTGATGCTTTTCCCACCAATCTAACAAGTCTAACAAACACAGAGCTGTTTGTAAATCAGTGTTTTATGCTATTATTTATTATTATTTATTTACTTATAACTAAACATCTACCCAATCATTGATATGCTGGTAAATTCTTACCAATAACATCTTTATCGTGTTGAGGGATGAGTTCCTTCCACTGGCTCTGTTCCGGGTTGGCGAAATCCACATTTATAAGTCGGTAACGTGGTGCATCCAGGTTGGTTTTGAACGTGAACACGGTGTTCTCGTTTGTTACATACTCATATTCAGCATCAAAGTTATCAATCAGCTTCACCCAGGGTAACAAGCCTGTCATCACAGAGAGAAAAAAGTCACACAGCTGGACCAAACTGGGAAACTACAGTAAGATTTCTCTAAAAGATAGTGGCATCCTGAGAGCTATTACATGCTAATTTAAAATTAATTTCATATAATTACTTAAAAAAGGCAAATGAAATGAAAAACATCAATAAGCACACACAGTTAACAGTTAGACAGTACAGCTGCTGCAGTGGTTTGTTCTGTCACACACAAAAACGTCTTCATTTATGTAGTTTCTCCACATTTTGCCAATGTATAGCTGGTAGCTGCTGTTCTTACATTTTATGATTTCTTTAAAAATTATCGGGCTGATACCTAAACGTAGAGCAATATTTAATCTTGAAAAGGTCGATATTTTAAATGTTTATTGGGTTATATGTTTAACCTGAGTTTGAATTATGGTTGAATAGTGGTTAAACACACAGAAGAAAAAAATCTTTTACATTATCATTTTTTAACCTTCTTTCTTCTATAAGACACGAATCAGGCTGTTTCTGTTACTTTGTGTTATATTTGGAAACATAAGGAATGTCTAATTTAAAAAAATACAAATAAAATAGGATCTTTAAAATCTGTATAATATAAGGTATAATAAAAGGTAATAACTTTTTCAAATTGAACTGATAAACACCTGTAATGCCATTAGGGAGCGTGTTGAGATCGCAGTACCACAGCCTGTTTACTGGGTCACACCCTTCTCTGATGGACAACAACACGTAACGACCATCATCAGAAACCTTCAAACACACAGACATACAAAACATTACACGCCGTATTGTGGTGTATCATGTACATACACTATATTCCTAAAACTATATGTTTACCCATGCATATCACTGAATTCAGGTTCCAATCACTTCTATTGTCACAGGTGTATAAAACTAAACACCTAGTCATGCAGATTGCTTCTACACACATTAGTGAAGGAATGGGTCACTCTCAGGAGCTCAGTTATTTCCAGCAAGGTACCATGATGCAATGCCACTGGTACAAGAAGTCAAGGCAGGTGAACAAATACTTTTGTCAACATAGTATATACAGCTCAGGAAAAAAATTAAGAGAATCAGTTTCTCTGATTTTGCTATTTATAGGTATATGTTGAGTAAAATAAATATTGTTGTTTTATTCTATAAACTACAGACAATATTTTTCTCAAATTCCAAATAAAAATATTGTCATTTAGAGCATTTACTTGTAGAAAATTAGAAATGGCTGGAAGCTTTCAGACCATAAATAAAGCTAAGAAAACAAGCTCATATTCATATATATATATATATATATATATATATATATATATATATATATATATACACATATATTTTTTTTTTATAAATTTATTTCTAATTTTTCCCATTTTCTCCCCAATTTACACAGCCAATTACCCAACCCACTCATTAGGACTCCCCCTATCACTAGTATTGCCCCAACACACCAGGAGGGTGAAGACTAGCACATGCTTTCTGCAATACATGTGAAGTCAGCCACCGGTTCTTTTCAAGCTGCTTCTTATGCAGTACTGCTCCGGCTCCGGTACATCAGCTCACAGACGCCCTGTGCTGTGGACATCACCCTAGGAGTGATGTGGGGAGAGAGCGCCATCTACCCCCCGAGGGAGCAGGGCCAATTGTGCTCCCTCTGAGCGCCGGCAGCTTGATGGCAAAGCTGCGTGAGCGGTTCGAACCTGCGACCCCCGGCTCATAGTGGCAGCGCTTTAGACCGCTGGACCACTCGGCGCCACTATTCATAAAGTTTTAAAAGTTCAGAAATAAATATTTGGTGTAATAACCCTGGTTTTTATTTACAGTTTTCATGCATTTTGGCATGTCCTTTTTCACCAGTCTTCCTAGTGCAAACATTCAAGCAGTTCAGCTTGGTTTGTGATCACGCGTCTTCCTCTTAATTATATTCCAGAGTTTTTTTTATTTGGTAAAATCAAAGAAACGCATCATTTTTGAGTGGTCAAATTTTTCTCCAGAGCTGTATGTATGTATCCCCCAGGGTCTAAGTACAATTAATGTGAGAATCATGGACATTGTGGTATTTATGAAGGTGTGGGTGTATTACCTCAGCTCCACTCATCCACTTTGGCTGTTCAGGGAACTCTGCACACAGCACATCCTGAGACTGAGGAGTTCCCAGCACATGGTAATACAGCTTCTGATTCAGATTAGTGGATGTTTCCGTGCCTGAGAGAAAGCAAGAGCAGAGGAAAGAAATCATATTTGATTAGTATGGGTGGAGTATGTTATCTGAAACACACCACCATCAGATAATGGCAGACAATTCTACATGTACCTGCATTTTAATTGATTTATTAATTCATTAATAACTTATTGTTATTGCTGACATCTCAGCTACAGCAGACATCTGAGTCAATTTCTGTCTAAATGCAAATACTGTGTGAGCACTGACCAAATGAAATGAATGTACTAAATGATGTCACATAATTTGTTTAATGATGATTATTATAATAATTATTATTTATTTGTTAAGGCAAATATGAAAACACTGACATTTTAATAAACACTCAATTCCATAAGGAACTATTATATTACTATAGTGATTCACATTGAGACAGAACAGTCGGACAAGCACTCAGACCCCAGTACTACTATCCAATAGTAAGTATATTTCTGCATATATAACCATGTCAGTCACCATCACTCTTGCCCTCCTGGTCAGGGTAGGAATTGTAGAATAATCCTTTTCCATCATGGGTCCAGGACATGCAGCTGAACTTCACTCTCTCCAGACGGTCCTCCAGAAGCATGGCTCCATCCACTCGCAGGAAGTGAATCTCTACCCAGTCAGAACCGCTCGCACTGGTACCGTATGCCAGGTACTCTCCATCCTCTGAGAATGCATAACCTGAGAAGAGAGAGGGAGGTAGAAAGATATAGAGATGGCAGCACATGTTACAGTTCTTACTAGTTCACAGCACTTCAGTTTCATTTTTGCAACCAGACACCACTTCAGCTTGACAGAGTCAATTAATCCAGTCACACAAAAGCAAAGTGAGTTACCTCGCAAAGCTACTGTTCCGTCATCCGAGAACGTGTTTGGGTCTAAAAACACACTCGGTTCTGCCTCCAGGTTTTCCTGAACATACAGAACACTTTGGTTCTGCAAGCCAGTATTATAGAAGTGAAAATATCTAACACAGAAAGACAAAAGAAAAGAAAACAGTGAGAAGTTTTCTTCAATGGCCCAGACCCATTTTTGTTCAAACTTTGTATGAAAAGATAAAATGGTATCAGTAATAAAGACCTAATAACTGCTCTAGGAACCTTTTGTACCATATTTAATGAAACTCACTGTTAATAATCAATACTACCTGTGTGTGTGTGTACTGCTATATTTTTGTATTGTACTGTATAGGCCTGTCAGTATAACTACTTTATAGACTTATAATACAATAAATGGACAAGACCTAAATACTTTTTGAAGACCTTGAAATTGTATATTGCATCCATTCCTAGCAAGTTTGTTTATAGTGCGGCAGGTGAAGAAAGATATTTTTGTTTTATCAGTGGCATAAACTAGTCTTAAAATTACAAGATAACGTCTAAAAAAAATTACCCAATGCACAGAAATTGGCAATTGATCCCCTGACTGAGCCAACACTTAGATGGCTGCACTACTCAGAGGGAGGGCTTAAGTCTCTTGCATTTAAAATTTACTGCAATGGAAATGCAACAAACACTGACCGTCACACCCAAACATTATGATTATTTTAATGATCTTTCCAATACATTACCTATTCCCACGCTTAAAGGGGCAGCTGTATTTGGGGTAGTCGTAGAGTTCAGTCATGCGCTCTTTAAAAACCTCTCTGACTGGACACTCCTCGAGGAACGGCAACGTCAGCTGATTCTGAGCATTTACAAAAGCCTGAGAGAAACCAAGAAAGAGAGAGCAAGAGACAAAGGAAGGGAATGTCAAATTATCAGATACAACATAAACATCAAAGTGGAAAAAAATAAATAAAGGGGAATTATACAATTTGTTCAGTTTACTAACTGAACACTTAATAACAATGTCAATGCACTCTCAAACGCTCCTTTATAGACCATCATTACACCAAATCTTTATTGCCTAAGACTGTCTTACCAAAATATATGCATTTTTAAAAATCCTTCATGGTGGAGAGAGTTGCCACTATTAGAAAGGACATTTGTATTGTAATCATGGCAAGTCTTGGTTGTCATCAGCATCCAACAATGAAATAAAGTTTATTTGCTTTAATTATTTACTTATGTTGTTGTTGTTTTTATTTAGCAAAGCATTTCTCACTATGCTTGCTGTGCTGCTCAGCTCAAATGGACTTTACCTGAGTTTTCTCACTGTCAGGATCCTCCAGCCAGCTGTAGGGATCAGGAACCTTCTGTCCATGGTAGTCGTCCACCTGGTAACACACACAGTTTGTCAAGCACATTAAAATCTACCTATTTCCCCACAGGACCTGCAGAAATGTACCATGCATTATAGTTATAAACTACACACACATTTCTCTGGAAGTTCTGTATGTAGAGTTCTGTTATATAGCAATCATCTTAATAAAATATTTTGTGGACGATTTATCAGTCCAGAAGGTATAGTGATAAAAAAATGGTCATTTTAAGATCATTAAATGCCACTGACATAATGAAATAGCAAAAAGCAAAAAAAACATTTTTTTTTATTAATCACAGTTTGAAAAATTAATCTACTGCAGTCCACACTGTGTATGGAGTCAAACAGCTATTGAAGCATTGGTCTTTGGTTGACTGGCTAAAATATGGTTCACTGTTACGTATGTGAAAAAACATATGAACAAACACAATAGACAATTTATAGGGGTGTACCATATTGCATTATACACAATATTATCGCCAACATTTTTTCAATATTGTGAATGACATAATAATACCCTGAGATATCGCGTCATATCACTCACCTCTAATTATCACATCAGGGTACCACTTGCTATTTTTATCAACAAAAAAAAAAAACACTGATCTCATTTCCCATTATTTATCTACTATAGACAGATTATATCTGTCCAGTATCATTTATTTTACTTTAAACCTGGACATAAGGAGATATTTGGAGTGCATTATTAGTATCATGACATTCTGGATCATTGACTTCTGTTACAAATCTGGTAAAATTCTTGTATTTTTTAATATCTCAGTTAGGGGTGTGCTATATTATATTGCATGTTATAATAAAATTTCATTTTTACTTTGTAGCAGCAGTGCATACTTAAATGTTTTTTTTTTTTTATGTTTTGTCATATCTAGAGTATCGTTATTGTAAACATAACATGAAATATCACAATACTATTTTAGGTCCATATCGCCCACCCCTAGTTGACAAAATCAAAATTATCGAATATTACTGAGGTCATGTCCATTTATTGCATGATAAGTCCGTAATGTAATAATTGGGACAGGCCTACTAACGTGACCATATATAACAATAAACTAGTTAATGAATTAACCTAGTTAGGGGTTATGTTACTTATTTTCTACTTTTATTTATAACTGAACATTAAATTGTAGAAGGTAATTATAGCAAAACCTATTTTACTGTAAACTCTTATTAATGTTTTGTGATTGTTTTTTAACTAGTGGTTTTCAGAGCTGACTAGTCGTTAAGGTTTTTCTAGCTTGGTTAAATCAATTGGGTGATTATTTTGTAGTGCTAATTAAAACTCATTAAACATATAACGTTACATGATATAATGACAATATGTAAGGGAGAAATGTTGAAAAACTGGTAGCTTAGCTTAAAAAAGATAATAGTAGCAGTAGCAGCTAGCTATGACACAAAGCTAGGTTTGGTCAGCTAACGTTAGCATCCACCCATTCTCTTTAAACCGGAGCTAATGCTAACGCTAGCCTCGCTCTGTTCATTCTCTATGGGAGTGAGTTAGTTAGCTAATCATGTTAGCATCCGCCGGCCGGAGCTCCATCAAAACAAATAAACGCTACCCGTTAGCATTAGCGTTAGCATTAGCCTCCGTCTGTCCGCCCCGTTACCAGGCTAGGCTACACCCGGCCATTCATTCTCAGCGCCTGGTGTTAAACAGTGTTTAACCAGTGTGTGGAGCCGAGCCCCGGGGACAGTCAGACTCGGACACTCACCACCGCTTCATCTCTGAACGCGCTCGGGTACTGGAAAGGCATTCTGCTGAAGAACTGTCCGCTTTCAGAGCTCAGACCCGCTGAATCACAGCTACTATTACACTAAAACACAGAGAGCTTCCCCAACCGGCAGCTGAAGAAAGACGCTGTGAGACAGAGGGAGATCTACTGGTGCCACCTACTGACTAAACTCACCACAGACCAGCTCACCATCAACTAACATTACAGCTCTGTAAAATCAAGAGACCACTTCAGTTTCTGAATCAGTTTCTCTGATTTTACTATTTATAGGTATATGTTTGAGTAAAATGAACATTTCTGTTTTATTCTATAAACTACAGACAACATTTCTCCCAAATTACTAATAAAAATATTGTCATTTAGAGCATTTATTTGCAGAACATGAGAAATGGCTGAAATAACAAAAAAGACGCAAAGAAAACAAGTTCATATTTATAAAGTTTTAAGAGTTCAGAAATTTATATTTGGTGGAATAACCCTGGTTTTTAATCACAGTTTTCATGCTTCTTGGCATGTTCTCCTCCACCAGTCTTACACACTGCTTTGGATAACTTTACTTTATGTCACTCCTGGTGCAAAAATTCAAGCAGTTCAGCTTGGTTTGATGGCTTGTGGTCATCCATCTTCCTCTTAATTATATTTTATATATTATATATTTTTAATTTGGTATAAACAAATAAACTTAGCATTTTCATCTGTGACTGAGTTTATGAGTTTAGAGGAATTCAGATTTATTAATTATTTAGCTAAATGGCTTTAAATATCTAGTACTATGGTTAAACACTATTACAAAGCATGCTTATAAAAGACTGTTATTAAAGTAGAAACCGTATTAATAACTAGTTACAGTGTTTGTGTGGACTGAGTGAGTAATTAGTTTTGTTTTTTTTTTAAGAAAAAAATATAATTGTATGGAGCCCTTTTTAAGTAACATGTAACAAAAAAAAACAATACATGGCCATGACTTTTTTAAAGCATGGGAATGAGATAACTAAGGAGTGGCAATGACTTTTGAACGTGTGGGAATTAGATAATTATGGAGTGGGAATGGGATGATACACAACCTAATTATCTTGTTCCAGAGTCCTAAAAAGTGACCCCCCCCCCCCCCCCACATCTTTATTATCTCACTCCCACACCTTAATATCTTAATTATCTTGTTTCCATGCCTTAATATATGGAGCCCCTACGGTGACATCAAATAAAACAAAAATAATGCTTTGCCACAACTTATTAAGGCATGGGAATAAAATCCTAATGAATAGCCACAACTTTTTAAGACGTTGGATTTAGAATCCTAATTCTTAGCCACGACTTTTTAAGGTGTGGGATTGAGATCCTAATGCGTGGGTAAAATAATTAAGTTGTAGTCACGACTATTTAACCAGGACATTCACTAGTTGCCACAGGGAGGAGCTGTCCACTAGCTGGAGGAGGAAAACACAGTATTATTCCAGTTCTACAGGTGCCCAATGTACAGCTCTGGAAAAAAATAAGAGAACACTTCATGATGATATTTTCTTTGATTTTACCAAATTAAAAACTTCCAGAATATAATCAAGAGGAAGATGGATGATCACAACCATCCATCAAACCAAGCTGAACTGCCTGACTTTTTGCACCAGGAGTGGCATAAAATTATCCAAAAGCAGTGTGTAATACTGGTGGAGGAAAACAAGCCAAGATGCATGAAAACTGTTATAAAAAACAGGGTTATTCCACCAAATATTAATTTCTGAACTCCTTAAACTTTATGAATATGAACTTGTTTTCTTTGTAGTATTTGAGGTCTGAAAGTTCTGAATTGTTTTGTTATTTTAGTCATTTTCTGCAAATAAATGCTCTAAATTATTTTTTTTATTTGGAATTTGGGATAAATGTTGTCTGTAGTTTATAGAATAAAACAACAATGTTTTAATTTTACTCAAACATATACCTATAAATAGCAAAATCAGAGAAACTAATTCAGAAACTGAAGTGCTCTCTTATTTTTTTCCAGAGAAGTATAAAGCTACACCTACGTATATTAAAAAATAGTTTTTCATTGCATAATTGTCTTAGAATGAAACATTCAGTACTTCATTCAGTTAAAAATATGGACCATGCTGGAAACAGGCAGAGTAGGAACACAGAGTTTTTAAAACATTTGCTCAAAGACAAAAGAGGACAACAAATGTCAAATTTGCTAGTCTACCACTTTGCAGTTTATGGATAGAGGTTTAGAGATATAGTTCAGCTTTCTGAGCTAAGCTACACAATCCTACACAACACTACCATGTGGAATATAATCAACCTGCAGTATAGTGCTCTAAATGCAAATATATTTTATAGTGTCTCAGTCTCTACTAATCAATGAAATTCTGCACTCTGAATACATGAGAAGGGTGAGTAGATTTTTTTTTTGATGCACAGTTAAGATAATGTTTAACATTTCTATCACTTTCATTCCATGTTTAAATATACAAGTAATAAAGCAAGGTCTTTTGCATCTGTATTACTTTGTAAATGTATTTGTTTAAGTACTTTAAGAAGCACTGTCACGTCCTCGTCTGGTTTTATTTCTCTCTAGTCTGCCCTGTGTGTATCCACTGACCCTGCCTTCTGTGGGCTTACCTGTTCATTTGTAGCTCCGCCCCTTGTTATCCGGTCCCAGGTGTTTCCAGTTTCCTGTCCTTGTCTGTGTGTATAAATAGTTCTCCTTGTTTCAATGTTCCTTGTCCGTGGTTTTTCATGTTTACGTTGGTCAGATTACAAGGTTCCTTTGTTTTCAGTGTCTTCATATAGTTTTTTTGTTTTGTTTTTCTGTTTATTTTTTGTAAATAAATCATACTCGCAAGTGCGTCCGCTCTCCTCGTCTCCTTCATGCTCTCTACCTCACAAGCATGGAATGTGGAGGTGTATTCTAGATTAAACTGTTCTGATGTGTCAGCAAAGCTGAACCTCCACTTTCAGATCAGTGCTTAACAATTATTATAGATCCTGTTACACCCCTAAAATGCAGCTTTGGCATCAAATAAATATAAAACCTAGAAGTTACAGTTATTATTTAGAAAAGACAAGCACAGTGAGAGAGAGCACGAGAGAAAAGCGAGACACAGCTGAAGTAATCTGTGATGCTGGTTCCCGGCCTAGTGTGGTTTTGAGCAATGGCAACTGAGACAGAAAGTCAGAAAAGGACTGAAACTGTCTGTAAGCGAACATGACATGTTAAAATTGAAGAGGCCTAAGATGACAGTGGTGGAGAGTGGAAACAAAAGGTCATATTTCAGAGATTTCAGGGTAAGTGTGAGTCAAAAGAGCAGAAATGAGTATTGGCAGCGAGCTGTTTTTCATCCGACTGTTTTGCAGCTACTGTTGGTATTTAAATACTGTTGATATTGTATTTTGCAGTACAGCGCAGTTCTCCTTTTGTGGAGACTAGTTTGACATAAACCACAGGATAGCGTGTATGTGTGTCAAAATATGATGCACACGGTTTGTGTATATGAATGCATATACAGTTGCTACACCAAATCCAAATGTCCAAATAAGACACTCATTTCTAATTAATGCTTTCAGCTACTTTAAGTTACAGCCAAACCTAAGAAAAATATTCCACCAGAATAGAACTCTATGGTGACAGTATACAATAAAATATTGGCACCATGCCTAGCGTCAGACAGGGGCTTGAGAGACCCCTAGTATTGAGCTATGGAGTGGTGGAACTGTGTTCTCTGGAATGATGGAGCTTCAGCTTACTTTTGCCATGAGTTGAGGAGCTGTGGATGAGCTGGGGTGGTTCCCTAGATGCCCTAATATTTTACCCCATTCTGCACTACTATATATTTATTTATTTTTATTGTATTTATTGTCCACTGTTTACATATTGGAAAATTTGCACTGTTAAATTATTATATACCTGCATACTTACACTGTTCATATGGCTATCATCTTCTCATACTCCAAAATCTAGTAGCAAACCTTCTCTAAACTTAATTAAGCAAAATCAAAATAAATACAGTAACACTTTATAATACTGTTCCATAGTTAATAGGTAACTAAGCAGGAACTAAGCAGTAACTAATTAATAGTGCTGCATTAACACCTAAATATTTTCTATTAACTACCAGGGAGTACTGAATAATTACTCAGTAGATAGTACTGAACTAATGATTATAGTAGTTCACTAATAACTCCACAATAATTACTGAGACTTACATATCTCCCAGAGAACTACTTACTAATTATGTCTCCTTTATAATAACTATTTATTAATTACTGCTCAAATCAACATTAATTACTGAAAACCCTTACATCCCACCTGGGGAACTATAGATCTAAATCAGGAATATTTGAGTTAAATGCATATTAATTGAAGGCATATTTGAATTAAGCAAGTGACACCATTTGTAGTAGTGGTAACCTTAATTACCTTATTATCCTCAGTTCCTTCCAAATATTAGCAACATATAGTAAAATACTACTTTGTGTATTACTCTGCTTAACCATCAATTTTTGGAAGAAAAAAACAACATTATAACGTAATATTATTGCATAGAAGACATTGATGAAAGTTCTCCAGAAGGCATCTAAGACTCTAAGAATGACTGTAAGACTGTAATAATGTAACAATCATTGCTTTAATACTAGGTATCAGCCTTATAAAAGTGCATCTTCAGCCTTTGCAGTCTCACAGATTTATTTTCTGCGCATTATTAGGGCAATTACGGTAATTTCACAGCGGACGCAGCTCTCCAGGTCCTTCGTGTAAATTCTCTGCTGTGCGCTGCTGCTGCTGCCGGAGGAGGATTAAGAGAAACTCTGCTGCTTTCATATTTCTGTATTTGATTGAAAATAAACTAGTAATCAAGATATTGAGATCTTTTCCAGCTTATTTTACCCACGGATCAGAGGAGGACTCTTTGTGGGTTGTTAACCAGCTTTAGGATGTGTGTTAGCTAGCTAAGTTAGCTAAGTTGTGTGTGTAGTTAGCGTTAGCCAGCTAAGTTAGCTAGGTTATGTGTGTGTTAGTTAACTGGCTAAGTTAACTAGGTTATGTGTGTTAGTTAGCTAGTTTAAATGTGTGTTAGTTAGCTAGGTTATGTGTGTTCGTTTGCTAGTTAACTTTTATGTGTGGGTTAGTTAGCTAGGTTATATGTGTGTTAGCAAGTTAAATGCGTGTGTGTTAGTTAGCTAGGTTAAATGTGTGTTAGTTAGCAAGCTAAGTTAGCTAGGGGAAATGTGTGTGTGTTAGCTAGGTTAATTGTGTTAGCTAGTTTAAATGTGTGTGTTAGTTAACTAGGTTAAATGTGTGTTATTATTATTATTATTATTATTATTATTATTAATGTATATTTCCCTTTATAATACTATGGTATGATTTGCAGTAACTCCTAAAGAAGAACACAGTAACTCCTCAGTAATTAGTAATTAGTTAACATGTTTCTCACTTTATAATACTGTGATATGATCTGCAGTAACTCCTAAAGAAGAACACAGTAACTCCTCAGTCATTAGTAATTAGTTAACATGTTTCTCACTTTATAATACTGTGGTATGATTTGCAGTAACTCCTCAGTAATTAGTATTTAGTTAACATGTTTCTCACTTTATAATACTGTGACATGATCTGCAGTAACTCCTAAAGAAGAACACAGTAAGTCCTCAGTCATTAGTAATGGGTTACCATGTGCTGCTGTTAACTCCCGAAAAAACTTGACTATTGTAAGTCGCTTTGGACAAAAGCGTCTGCCAAATGTAATGTAATGTAATGTAATGAAAAAAGAAGACAGGGACCCCTTATTAATTATCTATGAAGAACACAGGGATGCCTAGTTCGTTATCTAACACAAATATTTATTCATTTAAACATGATTTCCCCCAGAATAAGGATGTAGGACACAGCCTAGAGTAAAGCTGTATGTGAGCCATCACTTCTACTGAGCACATCTCCAGGAGGACTGAAGAAGAAGGTTTAGAATAAACACCTGTAACACACTGACAGAACATTACAAAAAATGGGGGTTAAGCAGACTACTGCACATTTCAGTGTGTCTAACATTTGGAAGATATTGAGCATACTAAGGTAAGTAAGGTTAATATATGATAAGTGGTGTCACTGACTTTAATATCACCACTGATAGAATAACCTGCAGCAGCAGATAAACACACTGATAGAGGCTAGCGGTCCGGCCCTGTGGAATTACCGTAATTACCATAATAATGCGCACTAGAAGTCTGTGAGACTGCAAGGCTAAAGATGAACGTTTATAAGGTTGGTGCTGAAAATTAAAGCAGTGACCATTAAAACAAAATTGAGTACAGTCAGTCTAGAGTCTTCTGGAGAACATAAATAATGTCTACTATGTAATAATATTATGTTATAAAGTTTTTTTTTTCTTTCAAAAATGGGGTTTAAGCAGATTACGACACACTGTAGTATTTTACTATATGTTGCTAATATTTGGAAGATAATGATGATAATTAAGGTTACTACTACTACAAATGGTGTCACTCAAATATGCCTTTAATATCACCACTGATAGAATAATTGTTTGTGTAGACTGATTTAGATCTATAGTTCCCCAGGTGGGATGTAAGGGTTTTCAGTAATTAATGTTGATTTGAGCAGTAATTAATAAATAGTTATCATAAAGGAGACATAATTAGTAAGTAGTTCTCTGTGAGATATGTAAGTCTCAGTAATTATTGTGGAGTTATTAGTGAACTACTATAAATATTAGTTCAGTACTATCTACTGAGTAATTATTCAGTACTCCCTGGTAGTTAATAGAAAATATTTAGGTGTTAATGCAACACTATTAATTAGTTCCTGCTTAGTTACCTATTAACTATGGAACAGTATTATGAAGTGTTACCAAATACTTATTTAATATCCTTGATTTTGGAAGAAACAAAAAGTTTCCTTTTCACCCCGTCAAAAACAGCCTAATAGAGTCCTAATTCTCTGAATTACGGGGTCATTAAGGAGTCAAGTTACAAATTTTGTTACATGTGTGAGGTAAGAAGACTAGCTTTACCAAAATACCCCAAAGCAAATGTGCAAGCTTCTTGAATGGGGTTAGTTAAGTGTCTTTGGTTGCAGTACAGTACAGTTTGAGTAGCTGGTCTGTAATAGTGTTCTATAAAAGTTTAGTTTGTGGCTTTGTTTCATTCAGCATAATTTTAGTGCATAGAGGCATTACCTTTTTTAGCTTAAAAATACCCACTGTAAAATATAAACATTGGAATTATTGGATGGTAAGGAATGTTGTTGCATTTTGGGTGAGGGCCAATGTTATTATTGTTATATATAACATATTTTGAAGGCATCAGGAAATCAGTTATGCTTTTTTTCGGTAGATATAGTTTCTTGAGAATATTCCATCACTCTTACCTACTAGAGGTTCTAGATATTTCTCTGGCTGTGAGTGTAAGCAGTAGTGTTTGTAGATTTTTAGTGGTAAAAATGGAAGCAGCTCTGTTCTAGCACTCCTTACTAAGTCAATTCAAATCACACCTAATACATAAAAAGAGACACATAAGCATCTTTAGTCTAGAACTGTCCAAAAAATATGCATATGCCCCTTAATTAGCTTGCTACTAAAATACATGCACCCCAAATCTAATAGAGTTGCTAGCAGAATTAGCATATATGTATTTTTTCTCATAGATTAAGTTTTCTTCTCATCATTTATAATTTTTTTTTATGTTTACAGAATGAATTAAAGGTCTAGTTTGAATAGTCACAGCTTTACACTTGTCCCCAGTGATCACTTGTGATGAGAGTTTTGTGATTGGAGGAAGGAAGTTTTCATCAGTCTATCACTGTTTTGCTGGCAGAGGGAAATGACCTTGGTGCGCAAGTACAGCTGTTAAAGGGGAAATACTCATATTCAGTTGATGCAGATATTTTGGACGGTTATTAACAAGTAAATAAAATGCTTTAAGCGCAGCTTTATTATTAAATGTAACAGAAGCTAAAGCTGATGTTCTGGTTGCTGAGGTTTGTGTAGGGTTAGTGTGTGTGTGTGTGTGTGTGTGTGTGTGAGTGTGTGTGTGTGTGTGTGTGTGTGTGTGTGTGTGTGTGTGTGTGTGTGGTTAAGGTTAGGTTCAGCACAGCAGCTCACACAGTCATTCAGAAAGATTTGGAGACACCTTTACACAGTAGAGTCTGAGTCTGCGCTCGTTCGCACGGGCCGTGCTTTTGGGAAAAGGTCACAGGAAGCAGCAGCGGTAGTAACAGTGTGTGTGAAAGAGAGAAAGAAAGAGAGAAAGAAAAAAAGAAAAATAAGTGATGTTCTCATCATTTGTTTTTCTCTGCATTCAAATCCATTTTAGCATCAGTCACAATTATCTCCTAAATATTTTCATATGTTGTGCATAATTTATAACCAATAACAATTTATTATTTTTAGTTTTATTACCTTATGTGTATTTATTATATTAATTATTAACTTGCCAGAATTGATTATTTATTTATATTTTATATTCTGACTGCAGTTATATTTTGATACTTTAATTAAAATTTTGGTTCTAAATCTTATTCTTGTTCTCCGTATAACATTAATTCTAATTCTGATTCTCACTTTTATAATTTTTATAATTTGAATAACTGACCTTTTTGATTCTAAATTTGATTAAGATTCTGGTTAGAATTATAGTTTTGATTGTAATTCTAATTGTGATTCAGAATTTAATTGTGATTCAGGCTCTTATTTTGATAGTTATTCAAATTCTAGATATAAATCTAACTGAGAATCTGAATTTGATGTTTTTTTTTAATGTTAATTTAATTTTTGATTCTGGTTTTGATATTTACAATTCTGCTTCATAATCGGTTTCAAATCCGAATGAGGATTATGGTTATTATTTTGCTACTTATTTTAGGGATTTTGATTATAATTATGGTTCTGATTTTGGTTTCTGATGTTTGTTTTTAACATATTTTAATTTAACATTTTAATGTAACATTTTTTTTAACTTAACATTTTTAATTGTAATTCAATTCATTGTTACATTTTTTTTTATATAAAAAAATGTTTTTTGTATTAAGTTGTTTTAAAACTATACTTGTATGTTATGTTTTGTTCATGTTCATTACAATTGGGTACATTCCATAGGTTTCGGTGAGTGCTAATTATAATAAATATGCTTTTATTACTAAAAAACAATTTTGATGGTAATTTAAATTCTAGTGCAAATTGAAACAATATGGTTAAAGTTTTGTGTCACTTTATATTTTTATTTTAAAAATAATAGAAGAAAAATATAAATGTCTCAACATTTTGACTGTGCTACTGTACTGTATACACACACACACACACACACACACACACATCAATTAAAAGAAAGTGTCTATAAAAGAGAGAAAGGGGTGTGTGGTGGAGGGAGGAAGGGGTGGGTAGATAGGAGGTGGAGTAAAAAGGAGATTAAGGGGCTTGTATTAATACCTGCGAGAGACAAACTTCTACACATAACTTATATACACACACACACGCACGCACACACACACACAGACACAGGTTGAAGAAGAAAGAAGGATTCAGATATAAAAGAAGAGAGAAAAGAAGGAGAGTGTACATTTGTCCAGGACAAGGTGAGTCTAAAATACATTATTCATTTATTAATGCATTAATTTATTCTTTTATTTACCTACTGCAAGCATGATTATATATCATATTATTTAGTAGGTGCAATAAAACATTACATTATAACTGGATACACTTCATTCACTGACACTGCAACATCAACACTCAGAAAGTAAGAAACACACACACACACACACACACACACACACAATCCAGAACCTTTAAACACAGGCACTAATAAGTGTTCTACCTCTTTTTGTATCCAATTCGATTCTATAGTTAGAGTAGATTTAAATGTAAACACATTACCAATCAAGCACAGTCAGTACTTCAGTGCATGGATCGGAGTAAATGTGTATTCTATGTGAATGTGTAACTTATATCTGTGTGTATGTAATGTCTATATCTGTGTAGTTTGTGTATATAATGTGTGTACTGTACCGTGTGTGTAATTACTGCGTGTGTATTACGCTTATGTGAGTTATGCGAGTATTAGAATCAGTTCTATCAGAATTACCACAGAAAGGTGTGATATATGAGTATGTGAGTTCCACTCTCACTCATACATCTTCCACCAGTTTCACTCACATCCTGACATCCTCTCTGGTGGGTGGGTGTGTATGTGTGTGCCTGTGCTGTGTCATGGAGTTTCACTTTGACTCCAGGTAGGACGCTATATGAACATTCCCACACCTGTGACTCAGAGTCTCTCTCTCGCTTTCTCACTCGTTTTATTTTTAAAACATTTTAAAAAGTTTTTGAATGTCTAACATACAGTGGCTTGCAAAAGTATTCATACCCCTTGAACCTTCCACATTTTGTGACCCTACAACCACAAATTGTATTTTATGGAGATTTTAAGTGATAGACAAACACAAAGTATTGCATAAGTGTGAAGTGGGAAAAAAAATAAAAATAATAACAATCTTTACTTTAAAGCCCCTAAATAAAATCCAGTACAATCAACTGCTTTCAGAAGTCATTAAATAATTGAATAGTCAAGCTTTGTGTAATTTAATCTCAGTATGAATACAGCTGTTCTGTAAAGGCCTCAGTGGTTTGTTAGAGAACACCAGTAAACAAACAGCATCATAAAGACCAAGAAACTCACCATAGAGGTTAGAGATAAAGTGTACAGTACAGTGGAGAAGCTGGTCAGAGTTAATGGGAAGATGAATGGAGCTAAAATACATGAAGGCAACAAAAGACTTGAGACTGGGAAGGAGATTCACCTTCCAACAAAACGATGACCCAAAACATACAGCCAGAGCTACAGTGGAATCAAAGAATATTAGATCAAAGAATATTCATGTGTTAGAATGGCCCAGTCTTAAATTGCATTGAGCTTCTGTGGCAAGACATACAAACTGCTGTTCACAGATGCTTTCCATCTAATCGGACTGAGCTAGAGCTGTTTTATATAAAAGAATGGGGCGAAAATCTCAGTCTCTAGATGGTAGAGACAAACCCCAAAGCACCTACAGTTGTAATTGCAGTGAATAGTGGCTCTACTAAGTATTGATATAGATGGGCTGAATACGTTTGCATGTCACAGTTTGTTTGTCAGATTTTTATTTAATAAAATTGTTGAAATTGTCGTTCCACTTCACACTTGTGTTTGTCTATGTTTGTCTATCACTTATAGACAATAATATACATTTAAGTTTGTGGTTGTAAGGCGACAAAATGTGGAAAAGTTCAAAGGGGTATGAATACTTTTGCAAGTCACTGTAAGTGGTTGCTATAATGCATATTCATTTAATAAATAAATAGATAAATAAATAAATAGTTAAAGTGGCTTGGTCAAAGCAACATGTGCAACGGTGCTTGCAAGTTTGTGAACTGTTTAGAATTTTCTATATTTCTGCATATATTAGACCTAAAACATCATCAGGTTTTAACACAAGTCCTAAAAGTAAATCAAGAGAACTCACGTAAACAAATTTGATTAAAAAAAAAATATACTTGGTAATTTAGTTATTGAGGAAAATAATCCACAATTAGATATTTGTGATTGACAAAAGTGTGTGAACCTGTGCTTTCAGTATCCGGTGTGATCCCCCTTTGCTGCAACAAGAACATTGCTGCTTGTCTGCAGTTTGCTAAAGATGACATGGACAAGCCACAAAGCTATTTTTAGAATGTTTTGTTAACAGATAAGACCAAAACAGAACTTTTTGGTTTAAATAAAAAGCATTATGTTTGGAGAAAGGAAAACATGGCATTCCAGCATAATAACCTTATACACAGGAAATTTGGCAGTGTTAAATCAACACTGTTAGTGTTAAATTAACACTGAGAGTGTAAAGTTTAACACTAATAAGTGTTGATTTAACACTAACAGTGTTGATTTAACACTGGTAAATTTCTTGTGTACCATCTGTGAAACATGGTGGTGGTTGTATTAGGGTTTGGGTCTGTTTTGCTGCATCTGGGCCAGGGTAGCTTGTCTTTATTTATAGGACAATGAATTCTGAATTATATCAGAGAATTCTAAAGGAAAATGTGAGGACATCTGTCCATGAACTGAAGGTGGGTCACACAGCAAGACAATGACCCTAAGCATAACATAGAATAAAGTGAATATTTGGAAAGTCAAAGTCTTGATATTAAACCAATGAAAATGTTGTGGCAGAAAATGTTGTGGCCTGAAGCAAGAAATTAATGTGAGGAAACCCACCAAAATCACAGAGTTGGAACTGTTCGGTATGGAGGTATGGGCTAAAATTCTGATAAAATCAGAATTGTTTAATTGCAGCATAAGAGGAGTGTTACACCCTCATTCTGAAAACTACGGTGCGTTTTTCTATTTGCTGCGCCTGTGTTGTAATTTTGATGGATGTGTTTTGTGCTTTTGCAGCGCTTTTCAATTTGCACTGCGCTGGGCTTTCTCGGCCACCGTAGAAAACATGCCACTCACAAATATGCCATATTGAATTATTTTACTCAACAAAGAAAAAAAAAATCTGATGTTTTAGGTCATATTTATGCAGAAACACCAAACATTATAAGAGGTTCATGCATTTGAGTTTGATCTCAGATGATGAATATGAGACAGATCGCAACTGTGCGCTCGGTTTCTATGACACATCACTCCTCTGTGCCAGTAAGAGTACACACATTTACTGCATTTACTGACACAGCAAGGAAGTGGCTGACACACACACACACACACACACACAGGGCAGAGCACAGAGCACACCAACAAATGTCGTTTCACAGCAGTTACACTAATTTCAGTGGCAAATTTGGAGACTTAATGTACATATGTTCTTGTTCCCTGTTTTTTGTTAAATGGTAGCATAAAAAACAGAGAGAGAGAGAGAGACAGTGACAGAGTATAAGTGTGAAAGAGAGAGAGAGAGAGAGAGAGAAATAGAGAGAGATACAGAGAGAGAAAGAAAGAGTGACATTATGATTTCAGAGCCGTTTACCCGCTAGCCTGAATAATGAGTCAGCACATAAACCACAGTATACATCTGTATGCTTTCACACACACACACACACACACACACACACACACACACACACACACACACACACACACACTATATGGCTTGTATGCTCTCTATTCCTTGGCATCACCCACTTTCATTTCCCCAGAACACTGAACACATTATGTATTGTTGTCTGTGTAATGATGAATTGTGTTTCGCTACAGTGAACGAAATAGATACTTACTTTATTTAATATTCACTAATATAATCAGCCCAGGTTCTACACTTATTTGTGGCAGTAAAACAGAAGGGGGTCGGCATGTTGATTTGACGAATCTGTTTACTGAAAAGCTTTAATACAACTTTAAATCAAAGCTGACAAGACAAAATTACTTAGACACAAGTTAAGATAAAAATATATAAAAGTGGAAATAGAAACAAGTGAGAATACTAATATGATTAGGGAATTTATATATTTTAAAATACATCTTTTAAAAGACCAATATACTATTAATTCTGTCAAGAAGAAACAGGTAAAATAACTGAAATCCATAAAATAAGGACATTTTTCTGTACGTAACCACTAAGTGCCAAAATAGGTTAAGCAACAAAAATATTACAAGAAAGTAACTTTAAGCAACAAATGTTCACGCTCACAGGGCACTGTGTGGGCTCCAGTTGATCAGCACAAGGCGTCTGTGAGCTGATGTATCAAAACCGAGTCGCTGCGCTTTCCTCTTAGGGCGGTGGCTGACTTCACATGTATCGGAGGAAGCATGTGTTAGTCTTCACCCTCCTGGTGTGTTGGGGCATCACTAGTGATAGGGGGAGTCCTAGTGAGTTGGTTGGGTAATTGAAAAATGTTCACATTGACAGAACTTGTACGGCTGTACTAAACAACTTGAAGCAGTCTGATGGTTTTACACAACTCAAAGAACCAATCACAAATAAGCAAGAAAATATCTTAATAATGCACAGCAGAATGTCTTTTTGTGAAAGCTTCAGAGATTAAAAAATAGCCTTTGCTTGCACTGTGCTTGGGGGTGGGGCAAAGACAAAATTTAGGGGGGCAATAACCCCCTCAGTCCCCCCCTAGAGCCGGCTCTGCTTATAATGCAGGTTATTGCTCTATATTGCAAACTGTGTTTGTGTTGTTTCACTCTTTGTCTCTTTGTGGTGTTAAGAAGAAATGTCAAACTGAGAATTTCACTGCACCGCAGTCTCTAATTCCGCACCACCCACCACCCTTCAGCTATACCACCAGAATTACCTCTCTATAGTTACTAAAAGGCTGCTTTACCCCTATATTAGTCACACACTATGTCTTGAGTACTTTAAGAAATACTGTTATTTGAATGAGAATTATTTGATTGCATTCAGCAACTAAAGCGTTACAGAGGTCAGGTTGACAGATGAGCCCCCACACACACCTCAACTTCAACTTCCTAATTTATCCCAAAAGTACTCAGCTCCTCTGCTCTGGGTTCTCTATACCTCTCTAGCCCATGTCTGCCATTCGTGCATGGTGACAGAAGGTCCTATTCTATTGTTAGTACTGCACTACAGGAAACTCGAATGTGCATTTGCACATCTGTGTCAACAATGGCTGCAGCATAAAGAAGCTGAAAGGATTCTGAATGCTAAAGGAGCTGAAAGAGGAGTGTCCACAGACATCAATTAACTCAGACTCTGTGGCTTTGTTTCATATAGTCACTGACATATATTTTTTTCAGCTGTGTCCCACATACCAGATAATTCTGGGCCACACGACCCAGTTAAGGCACTTATAGGTCAGATATGGCAACAGAAAAAATGCAGTGGGCCAAATCTTTCCCAGCTAATAACAGCTAGATTTAAGGCTTGTTATGCCATTAAACTCTGGAACACATATGGTTTATATGTAAACGACCATAAGAAAATTTGGCGCACTTTTTGTATTTTGTGTCAACAGTTCCAGTAGCTGTTGACAAATTTAGCTGATACCCAGATTTAGTTTTAAGGTGTATGTGGAACAGAGAAATATATAAGTCTGGGCCAGGTCTTGGGTTGTGACTTGATTCTGGGATGAAAATGTCAAGTTAAAGACATTTTTGGCACCTTTTAGTCTATTTGTACGATTTACATGATTGACTTCTTTGTGTAAAATTCATGCTACCTTATGTTACTTTAAGAATTTCTGTTTAATTCTGGATTTAAATTATTGTGGTAATATAAAAACGCTGAGTGGTGTGTTGTGGTAACTGCAGCATAAGCAGCATCAATACTGCAAGTCAGCAGTGAGTGTTTTATGCACTTTCAATAAAAAAGCAGGATTAATGGTAAAACAGCAATTTAAAAGGAACAGAAAGTGTCTAATAGGCCCTACAACACATCTTCATTTAAATATTATGTAACTAAAAAAATAAAACAATTATCCTGTATTTTCTGGCTGTTTCTAGAAAATCCTCAGTAATATTTTGGATTGTTTCTCATTGCAGGTCAGATACTTTGACTGTGTTCATCCTTGCTAAGTTCAATGATGATGAAGAAGAAGAAAGGTTACACAGTGTCAGAGATACTGGAGAAGGACTGCTATCCTGCCAGCTGTCAATCAACCCTTTGTTTGCGAGAGAACTACCTCACACACCACAGTATATACAGAGAAATACAGACCACTGACCCACTGCCCACTACAAGTGGCCTAGCCCTGTCATCATTCTTTAAAACAGCACCTCGCATTGGTGGACACTTATGGCCTTACTATGCTACTAACATACAACAACCTATTTGTGGGCATGCTTCACTCATTTCTCACCCCATGCTTTCCTCTCAAACTTTCAGGGTGCTTCCTCGCACCTGCGTAATTGTAACCAATAAGATTAAAGCAACTAGATTTACTAGTTCTGTAGAAGTCCAAAAAGTCACTTCTAATTTAAGCAGTCACTCTCCTCCATCCAGTCCTGGTCATATTCCTACAGAAACATCCCTCATCCCTGACCAACTCAAATCTGAATCCAAAGTTCCCAGAGGTTCGCAGGCCAGGGAGGCCTCAGATCTGAGAAGTGATAGGGGATGTGAGGACACAGGGTTCAGGAAACGGCCATACCCGTTACAGAAGCAGAACGGAAAGCTCCAATACGACTGTAACATCTGCGGGAAGAACTTCAGCCAGCTGTCCAACTTGAAGGTTAGTGAGTGAGCTCACTATAATATCATGTATTTATGATATATATGATGTGAAATTTTAAACACAGTTTTTCTTTTTGGATTTTCTACATACATCCCAATTTTTTCGGATTTGGGGTTTTAGAAACGAAATGCCATCTTCAATAATAAAAAAGATGGATGTAAGAATATTTTTTTTATTTGGGATTTATATTTGCTAAACAGTTTTGGGTTAAAAGGTTTTAAACTGTTCTTTAAAAGCAAAAGATCCCTTAACCTTGAGACCGGGCTGACATTTTTTGGTGACACTGTCACTATTTTCTTCAAAACCACATTTTTTAAAGTGTGACTGTACGTGTCCAAGTCACTATACCTTCTCTCTCTCTCTCTCTCTCTCTCTCTTTCCAATTCTTTGCACATCAGGTCCACCTGAGGGTGCACAGTGGAGAAAGGCCATACAGTTGTGTGACCTGCAAGAAAGACTTCACTCAGCTGGCTCACCTACAGAAGCACAAGCTGGTGCACACAGGAGAGAAACCACACGAGTGTCCAGTGAGCCCATGAGTGGTTTTGTTTCAGTTTTGGCCACTTTTTTTTTTACAGCAGTTTTAACGCAGCAGAAGCTCACAGTCACTTAATGGAATGGCTTAAAGTGAACTTAGTAGAGGTTGTAGTTTAAAATATCTTACCTGACCAAATGTGCATGCTACATTATGTTCATTAGAGGAGGAGGAAACATACAAAAATGTTTTGTTCGTTTCACAAGAATTACATAGTGCAGTTAGCGATGGGCTAAGCCTGGAGTGGAAATAATAGGCACGCACTATTACAGTCAGTGAAATCTCACAGTGATTCCGAAGCTGCCATTTGAGATAAAATTGCTACATATGGTTGATTTAAAATCCCAAAAAACAAACTTCATGTAAGAAGAAGGCCTGCAGAAGCCTTTTGAAATCAAGAGTTAATAATAGGGAGTTTGTTTTATTTACTGCAGTTTCTGCCACCTTTCAGAAATACACTAGAGTGTGAAATCTAAACTTCTAGAAATACTTCCTGTGAAAGGTTTTGATTACTTTACTCCAGAGAACACAATTCTACTGCACCAGTGCTTCAATGTTTGAGAGCAGAGACTAAATTCCTTCTGTGCTTCCAGTATAATTAACAACAGTTAAATCTGTTTTTCTCATTCAACTGATTATTGCATTGTACTCTCCTGTGTTTTATATAGTGTTAATCTAACCTCTATTTCTTTCTCTCTCACTTTTGCTCTCTTTCTCTCTGTCTTTCTCTCTTTCTCTCTCTCTCTCTCTCTTAGGTGTGCACTCGGCGTTTCAGCAGCACAAGTAATCTGAAGGCTCACTTGAGGCGCCATACCTGTTTCCCATCAACTTCACCAAGGATATCTACCTGAATTTACACAAACACCCCTTCCCCCCTCGCCTGAAGTCCTTTTTTGGCTTTTTCTTACTTCATTTTAGCGAATGCACCTTAGTTCTTCTGCTAAACAGATAGGAGACTATCTTTAATGTGGTTGCCACTGCAAAAAGAAGTTCATGTCATGAAAACCTGATCATCAAACCGTCATCATTATCATCATCATCATCATCATCATCATCATCATCATCATCATCATCTATCTGTGATCTACATACCCAGCAGCATGTTTTCTGACACTTTGTAGGCAAATCTGTTTTATTTTATGTATCTTTTTGCATTAATAAACCATTAAAGTATCCATATTGATGAAATCTGAAGTATCTCTATTTCTTTTTAAAATACAAAGTTGAATGTTTAATTCTACCTACTGCCTATGTTAAAAATAACCTATTTTGCATTTACTGTTTTACCTTCACCTTTCTAACATACAGAATTTCTAAGAATTGTTTTCAACTGATGTTTGATTGTAAATGCATGGCAGACAATCAAAACACTCATTCCCTGGTGTTTCCTGATGATGGTTTAATTTAATGCATTTAAATGTTTGGTAAAATCAAATGCTATAACTCTATAACACTATAACTCAGAAAAATGTTTAATAGTGGTTCATTGGTCTAAAGCGCTGCCACTATGAGCTGGAGGTCGCAGGTTTGAACTCCCCGCTCATGCAGCTTTGCAATTAAGCCGCCGGTGCTCAGAGGGAGCAAAACTGGCCTTGCTACTCAGAAATGCTGCATCAGCAGCAGCTCGAAAAGAATAGGTGTCTGGCTTCACATGTATCGGAGGAAGCATGTGATAGTCTTCACCCTCCTGGTGTGTTGGGGCATTACTAGTGATAGGGGAGTGGGTTGGGTAATTGGCTGTGCAAAATTGGGGAAAAAAGAAGGAAAAATCAGGCTGTGCTATGGGATGTAAACAGTGGTTTTAATAAGCCTCATGTGCACTTTTAAAATGTAATGCCTTGTTTTAAATATCAGAGCTCTCCAGATTCTACCAGTGAGGTGTGGAGCTATCTTGAGCCTGGATAATGGTGTAAAAAAGTGATTTATCTGCAGGGTCAAAATATGCCCCATATCATCCATTCTAAAGCATGTTTGGAAAAACTGTAAAAATATTACTGGAACTCGGAAAGCTGCAGGAGAACAGAAGTGGGCTATTCAACAAAGGTTAGTACTCTTTAACATGTTTTTTCTACACCCAAAAGTCAGTTTTACATCTGAGTTATTCTTTAAGAAAACCACTTATCAGTGAGGTTAATCGACAAAAGTATCTTCATTTTTCAAGGGAATTAGCTTGAGGATCTTCGTGATGTGCTGGAGAAGACTTTGTACAGTGGTCCAAATGTCCCATAAATAATACAAGATCTTGGGGAAAAAAACATAGGACAACTAGGACAGAAATAAATGTTGTGACATTGCAGAATCTTGTGAAAACGATACGAATGCTGTAAATAAATTCAATATATAAATAAACCATATATTAGAGCATGTGATCTTTTTTTTTTTTTGTCCGAGTCGTGTTTATAGGATTACTGCTTGGTTGCTGCTATTGCCTGAGTACTCTGAAATTGTCTGAAAACTTCAAAACGATGTATTTATTTACACGTCTCAAATTTATGTTGAATAAAAATATAATAAATGATTAATAATCACAGTAAACAGAAAAATCAGCAGCAGCGGTGGTTGATCCTGCGCCCCCTCGCGGCTCGGAGCTCTGTAGCTTCTTCCCGCCGCTTCTCTTCCACGACCACGGTCTCTTTAATTCCCGGTGTCATGACGTCAGGTGTTGTGGCGCTCGCGCAGCAGCGGGAGGAGGAGGAGAGACGGCGCGCGCTCGCGATGGAGGAGGACGGCCGGAGCGCGGCGGCAGGTGGACTCCGCGGCCCTCGCGCCTCCGCGCGCCGGTGACCCGCCATGTCGAGCCGCTGGAGCGCCTGCTGGCAGCTGCTGCTGTTCGGCGCCTCGGCGCTCGTGATCGTGGGCGAGCGAGCGGCACGTGAGTGTCTGGAGACGTACACGCGCGAGGCGCACCTGCACCATCACGCAGCTCCGCGCGGACACACGGTGTTGATACAACAAACAGAGATAGAGAGAGAGAGAGAGAGAGAGAGAGGAGCAGCGCAGCGCGTGGAGGGTGGAGATACAGGGGGTTATGAAAGGCCGTGGGGTTCAGTGATGCGCGTGTAATTGAAGGGTGACATGCAGATAGAGATGTTGCAGTGGCATCACCTTCACAGCGCGTGCTGTAGCTGTGGGCAGGGGGTGTGGGTGTGGGGGTCCTGAGGTGGTGTTTGTGCTGGGAGGACAATAGGTGTAGCTATAGGTGTGTGTGTGTGTGTGTGTGTGTGTCTCAGTGATGATGGAGTGATGAGTTAAGAAGAGTCTGTCGCAGTAGGAGCATTAACCCTCAGTTCAGTGGTCTAGTGTGTTTAAGTATAACTAGGGAAGGTGTGGAGATTGTAGGAGTGCTTCCTCTATGGTAGGGAGCTCAAACCTGGGGTCCCAGCTGGCATTGAATCAATGTTGGATTTGGTTTTGATTTTGAAAAGTGAATCGACGTTTATATAACATTGTTTTAACGTTGTACGTTCAACAATTAATAAACCATAGCTCACTAAAACTAGATAAGCCTATAGTTAACAGAGTGTTACATATAAACTTACGTCACTGTAGTAAAGCTGAGTATAAAGAATGTTACCTACCACTACCAATCTGATTAAACATCTGATCTCAAAAACACTAAAACAGTTAAACAAACAGAACAGGAACATACCCGCAGGCATGGTGAAGTATTGGTGCCAAATTAAAAACCAGTTGCTGCAAATGGAAGTAAAAACACCTTTTTTATAACTCCGTCAAACCGTTTTTTGAAATTGTATGCTGATGAAATGTAAAACCACTTAATATTAAATGTTGTTTCAACGTTGAAACGTCACCGGACATTACTTCAATCATATTTCAACCACATTTCAACGTTGAAAGTCAGTTGTGTGCCAGCTGGGGTGTTTCTCAATAACCAGGGCACAAATAATTGACTTGTGCTTTTGGGAAGAACATTGTTGTCAGTTTACTGCACCTTGCAAGAAGGAACTCACAAGAACACAAGAACTGAGGACCTATCGAGATGCTGTGTGCTTGCTATTTTATTAGATCAATGAGGGTGTACAAGTTTAACAGTATAAACAATCCTAGTTTTTTATCAAATAACTACAGTTTTAATAATTTTATTAGAAATTTCTTACAAGGAGCACCGTTTATTCAAAATACACAAACTTATAATAAAAAAAAAACTATAACTGTGGGTCTGAACACCCTGTTAATCAATCCAGCTCAAGACCAGCTGGTCAACCAGAAAAATAAAAAACACCCTATGCTGGTTGGCTAGCTCATTAACTAGCTCTTCACCAGCATAGGGTATGTTTCCTCTAGATCACATGTGTCAAACACAAGGCCCGCGGGCCAAATGTGGCCCGCCACGTCTTTTTATGTGGCCCGCGAGAGCTTGTAAGATCTTAGTGTCTATAATAAATAAGTCAGAAGCGTTCTTTGACCAAAAAATACATTTCCCACAATGCTTGTCGATTGTATTACCCGCAAAGTTACGGCTTACTGCCACTACACGGCAGTGTAGTCATTGATGTGGAAACCCTGCCGGAGGGAAGGTGTAACTTCGCGGGTGGAATTGAGACATATAAATGTTTATCCCATAATGTCCAGAAAAAGAGAAGTTGATGCAGACGGACGGCTGTGCTTCAAGGCGAAAGACCGGTATGCCTTTTGTGTTACGAAGAGTGTTACTGACCAAAATAAACGCTTTTTAGGAGAGATATAAGTTCTGTGTAAACATTTATAAGACAATAGCTGACAAAATCTGTTTTAATGACGTTAATAAACATCACTGTGACAGCGCTAGTCGCAGTTTCACCGCAGCAAAGTACGAGGAGTACGTTTATAATGTAATCCCAGCAGTGACTCATGCTCTAAACGGCTGCTGTTAGCTGATTGGGCTGAAAGATGAACTGTAGAGAGCTGTATTATTCGGTTACAAAAATCTTTATTTCATACACAGAAGAACTTAAAAATTGTAAAAACGCTCCAGACTGGCTGAGCTGAGCCCTGTAGCCCGTGGCTGGGCTGTAGCTCTGACTCAGTAAAGACTGCGGACTTGTGGTGCTGCTGCTGCAGCTCCCACTAGTGGTTGGATGAGGAACTGCTAAATCTGAGGAAATGCTATGTTCTTAACAGCTCACAATTTTTGATTTTATATTTATTAAGCCTTATTTCAGTTAATAATTTCAAAGTTAATATAACTTGATGTCATTTCTATTCACTTGAATAGTTTGGTTCTTGATTGATGGAGTTTTTGGATTTCATGACATGACAAATTAAAAGGATTTATGTTAATAGAGCAACAAGCAAACATTTTTTCCATGCAACTGTAATATTTGATTGAATAAATAATATATTGAGAGTTATTTAACATTAAGGAGTAATTACATTCATTTACATATATTACATTTGGTTACATTTTATTACATTTATAAGTTACATCTGGCCCTCGGAGGACAGCCAATATGCCAATGTGGCCCTCGGCCAAAATGAGTTTGACACCCCTGCTCTAGATGACCAGCTGAATTTGTTAGCAGGGCAGCGTATTTAGCCGTCATGTCTGTGTTGAATTCACACTGAATTTACTGAGGGTAGGCCTATTTCTGTTTGTTTTCCTTGGAAGTCACCAACCGATGCACCTTTGATTTTCAAGTAGAGCAAGTATTGAAAGGCAGCATGGGTAGTAAAATGTTAAGAGATATATTGAGAGATCAGCCCTGGCCCTGAAGGTCTACCACCCTGCAGAGTTCACCTCCTTCTTTAATCTCTGTCACCTGATCCAGGTAATTAGGTCTTCAGAGACATTGAATATCTATATCTGTGTTAAATCTGAAATCTCCAGGGTGGTAGATTTCCAGCTCTCATGCTCTATGGATAGAGAATATGTGTATAAATGAACTATTACTAAGGTATTCACATAAGCAGGTATAGAATAAGTGCCTTTAAACTGTCTATTGTTTTACTGGATTACTTTATGGGTTACTTTGGAAATTGTTTAAATATTGCTGTGACTCTCAATATTTTGTACAAACAGTTAGGACCTGGTCCTACATTTATTTCAATAAAATGTATTAATATCATTGCAACAATAATATAATATATAACATATAGTATATTTATTATATTAACCAATAACCATGTATCAATATTCTTTATAAACCCCAAAAGGCACCTATAGTAAATTGGATAGCAAAAATGGCTTTATTTGTTTTGTAGTCATGGCAAACCCTTGTTTCTATCACCACAACTGTTTATATCTCTAATGCTGAATAATACACAATTTTGTAAGAATTGTAAACATTATGCACTGGCAGATAATGATGTGTCTTACCAGTTCAGTTAGATGAATCAGCTAGTTCCTTTTTTTTAGAACATGAAAAATAACTCATAGCTTATTCCCTGAGCTAATTAGACATTTTAGAGCAGGAATAGAGTAGAGGAGAAACAATACTAAAGAACAGTGGCATCAAGGGATGCATAGAGTTGGTGTCATGCAGAAAAGCCTGTATTTTACATATAATTGTATCTGGCAGTTGTTTTTTATGCCATGATTTCATGAAGAACAGATAAATGAAAAAAAATCTTAAATGGCAGGAAATTAAATTGATTTACACTGAATTCCACTGAGAGTTAAGAAGCTTTTACCTTCACAAGTCTTTTTTCTATCACCACTATGAACAGTTAGTTATTCTTAGTCAGAGGGTTTATTGTGTTTTGTTTATTAAGATTGTTATCTTAAAGGGTTAAAAATGTTGGTAAAGGGAATTAAAATGCGTGTGTTGACACAGTCGATCAGTTGCACACAAGCTGGAGAGATAACCTGCTCACCTGTGCAGGTAGATCAGTCCTACAGTAGTCATTGGGCCCAGATCAGGTGTCATTGAGCCTAGAGGTGTCAGGTTGATGCTATGTGAGCAGGTGTGTGTGTGTGTGTGGATGCTTGACTGCAAGTGTATTTGGTGTGCATATGCGTGAGTGCATGGTTGGCTGTGTGTGAGAGAGAGAGGCTTTGGCCTAGAGTCAGCACAGTACAGTACAATTGATGGGTATAGCCGTTAAGAGAGTGAATGAACTGTGTGCGGTTTACTGCTGCGTAAAACCGTGTTTGCTTACTGCAGCTGCTAGTGGATGATGCTGACGCTTCACACTCTGTAGCAGTTCTTTATAAAGTGGGATTTGTCAGACAAGTACGAGGTCTGCCGCAAAATAATAGTGCTTAATAATACATGTTTAAAGTTTAAATGTAAAATTGTCTTTGGCAGTCTGGCAGACAAAAACATTAAATTATATAAATACCTACAGACAAATAAATAAATAATCACAAAAGATAGAAAATGCACAAAGACCATGTAGGAGAATTGTGTATTACGTCCATATTTAGAATATTCACAGCAGAAAGAACAAATTACTTTTTGTATTCATTCTTCTCAGTAAGTGGAACCTTGAGTTTCCTATCTGATAGCAGCAACTGAATTAATGAATAAAGGGCATGAGGACGGTCATTATAGATCTAAATAGCCTTTTTTGTTATGGATTGGCCGTATAGATTCTGTAATGACAACTGTTTGCCTCTGATGATCTTACTGGCTTGGTTAACCACCTGGGTCAGCTTGTTCCTTTACTTGACTGATAGGTTCCCATACCAAGATATTGAGAAATGTAACCATGATCAGAGAAGGTTTGCTTGTAATAAAACTCCTCAACTCCCTTAGTAAAGAGAGCCGAGCTTACTAAATAGTACCATATTTTTTGCACTATAAGGGGCACTGTCAATAAACGTCTATCTTCTGGTCTATTTTTACACAAGGCGCACCAGTACTCTAGTAACTAGTAGTAGGAACAGGGGTGTTGCCATATTTCCATCAAATTTAGCAGGTATCACCAAAGAGCTAGCGCTTAGCACGGTTAGCGGGTAATGCTAATATTAGCTGCTCTCGCTGTTTATTTGTATGAATAAAGTGCTTCCGTTATTTACAGTAAGCTTAGAATACAGATTTCCACTAAACCTGGGCATTAGCATCACGGCTAACCACTAGTGGGTAATGCTGCTTCAGCAGTCCTAGCTGGAGGCCAATAATACTTACCTCTGAACAGCCAAAGAGCTAGCGCTTAGCACGGTTAATGGCTAATGCTAATTCAGTTCCAGCAGTGCTAGCTGGAGTTAGCAGCAGGCTACAGTCTGATAATACTCACCTCTGGAGGACTAAAGAGCTAGCGCTTAGCACGGTTAGCAGTTAATGCTGGCACATCTGGAGAACTAAACTTGAACTGCTGTATAATGCTGCACTTCAGCAGACTGGCTTTACTGCTCCTTACAACCTGACTGGTAAAATGCATACATAAAACACACTGGATTATAAAGGATTTTAAGTGCTCCTTATAGTGCGAAAAATACGATCTGTATAATATGTAATACTAATATGTCAAGATATAAAAACTAGAAGGGTATTTAGTAATATAATATGATCAGTGTGTAATTTACACTGCAGCGTGTATGAGCCATTTAATAGCAGTCAGTTTTAACATCACCTGTTAAACTGCATTCAGAATAAAATAATGATGAATAACTGATTTCTCGCTCTTTTTTTCTAGTGCTCTACTGCATTGGGTTCTACCTGTGGCAGGAGCAGGTGTTATGGGCGGGGCTGACCTTTGCCCTTTTGTTGCCGGGGTCGTTGGTGCAGGTGCTGAGCTTCCTGTGGTACAGGGCAGATGGAGAACAGCAGACATGTCACATGATCACCATACACACACTCCACCTGGGCATCTTCAAAAGGTGTGTGTTTGCATGGATGTGGATGAGTGTATATTGTTCTTAACTGGGGTGTGGAGCAGTGGAACTGTGTTCTCTGGAATGATGGAACTTTTCCAGTACATCCAAGAACAACTCATTGATGCTCTTGTTAGGCTCTAAATGCAATCAATTCCTCACAGCAAGTTCCAACATCTAGTGTGAAACTTTTATACACATTGCCTGTGTAGAGCATGTTTATGTAAGTGCTGAGTGTGTGTGTGTTTGTTTGCAGGTTGTGGGACTGCAGTGTGTGTGTATGGCGTGCACAGGGTTCAGCGCAGTCTCATGCTCAGCTGGTGATGCAGCAGGCGGACATGTCAGCTCTCCGTCTGCTGGAGGTCTTTCTCCTCACTCTTCCTCAGGCCTTCACCCAAACCTACATCCTCACATCAACTGAGCTCAGCCTTACCTTTCCAGGTCTGTCTCTACGACTATGACTTTCACTGATGTTGCTAACAAGTAAAGTAAAAGCGATTTATAGAATAGCAGTATTATTTGCTTTGAATTTTATTTGACTGCATACAGTATGAACACAAGATGTTTCAAGTTTTTGTCTGGTCAGCAATTTAGGGCTATTAATGAGATAAAAAGTAACTAAAGCCCTATTCAGAAAGGTTTAGTTTCTCAAGGGGTCCTGGGGTAATTTTCTCTTTTATGGGGGGTCCTCAGTGATTTTATTCCTGTCCAGAACAACCTTGTATGTGTTTTTCTCAGACAACCTCAGACAGACTGAATTATTTTTTTAGCTGAACTCCGTGGTCCCATCCGGACGCACATCTCTGAGTTTCGTCACCTCGTGTTTAAAAAAAGAGCTATTTGTTCACTGCCACGCACCATAATTACACTTTGGGCACGCGTTTCCACGGAGATCCACGGAAACACAACAGCAAGTGGAAATGGAGGAGCTACTGAACACGATGCCACATAAAGCCTAAAAAATTAAACTTAAAAAGCATAGACTGTATATAAATTGTGCAGCGCCAGCGGACCTCCCGTTCACCAAAACCGGCATTTTCACCAAAAAGTTACTTAACTTAGCTAACCAGAGTTGGCTTACCTAGTTAACTAGTTAGCTAGCGTTAAGTACCTAATGCTAGGTTAAAAATCTAACCTAGATACTAAAATTAGGGAGAAGAACAAAGTATGAATACTTATGAATTGATGGAGGGAAATTATCCACTTACCGCAAAAAACACCAGAGAATGTTTCCCTGAGGTTCTGTCACAACAGTTAACTGCTGAACAAGCCATTTACTGAAAAAATGTCATTTTAACAGTAAAATCCAAATGTCAGAAAGATCTGACTGTGAGCTCCGTGACTGAGCCACAGTGACGTAGTGTCTTCACTTTTCAACCCCTGTCATGCTGTCCATACTTATATACAGTCTATGTTAAAAAGCCTTAAACATTATTTTCCAGTCGCAGTCCAGATGCAACATTTTTATCACTGAGTACAGGTGTTAAATATTTTTCACAGAAGTCCCCCTGAGAAACTAATCCCGTCTGGATAGGGCAATATATTGTAATAAAATAATGTGGTTTCAAATATAGGGTATTAAATAGCAATGTCTTAATCATATTTGTTTGCGCCCCAGTTTCAGTGATTTGATTTTGAGTATCTGCCGATACTGGGTCCCAAGCTGATACTTGCAATGCAGTAAAAAAAAAAAGAAAAAACAAATCCAAGTTGTCCCTTAAGTTTTTTTTAAATAAAATTTTAATTATTATTTAAAAAAAAAAATCATCACAAAAGAAACAAGTACTTAATAGCTATACACACAAATACTTTTTTTTTTTTACCTAAGAACATTTTTTATTATTTAGTGGCAAAGTAGATTTAGACTAGACTTTGTACTGTATTATAATATCTCAGGGTAGATTTGATGCTTTTTAAATTAGACTATTTTAATGTAATGAGATACTGAGTTTCACTAAGAGCTTTAATGGATGAAATAAATGCTAGTATATGTGTAGCAGAGTCTATAGTAAATTTGTGGAGGTAACGTTAAATTCTTTATGCATCAGTGATGCGGATCTTTTCCACCCTATTCCGATCCTTTGAAAATGATGTGATCGACATCCTTAGTTTTAATTAGGATTTGTTCAAAAGCCGTATTCCTTAAAGGCATAGTCTTTGAGGAACAAAGAGCAGTAGAGAATGTGTAGAGCATTTTAAATGGAAAAAATGGTAATAACCCTGTACTGTTGCACACCTTGAGACATTTTTACAGAAAGAATGAAACACCTGAAACACTTCATCACATGGTGCCTAAAAATCTTTTTAAGAAAAAGAATGGGAATATTCTTAAGTGGGAATTTAGGAATGGCTCTATCTTAAAATTTTAATTATGTAGAGCAGACAAAACATGGAATATCTTGGGAACATACTGCATACAATCAAATAAAAGTCAAAGCAAAAGTGAAAAAAAACTCTGTGTATGTTTTTTATTGTTAATTGCATTTTATTACTATTCCAATGTTTTCTGATTTGGGTCTGAACATGATAAAATCATCACACTGTAGCTGTGTCCCAATTCTGTCAGCATAGGCATAGACTTTGAAGGTTGCGTAGACCACAAAAAGGTAGACTGCCATTTGCTTCTCAGCTGAAGTCCCCATGCTTACATCCTCACCAGCACACAGTGAATTTCAGGAAATGTTGGCTGGGGAAGGATCCATAAGTTTAATTTTCTTTGCTGCCTTGGAAGGTGGCATTTCTTGGCTGCGTATAGAAAAGTCATTAAATTAGAACCAATGAGTCACGTGAATAGGACACAGTCAGTATTAAGACTGTTCAGCTTGATTTTAGGATTCAGGCTTGATATGGTGCAACAAATCCTTACAGATTTTATTACAACCACCTATCAAAACCATCTTAGAAAACCAAAGTTGTAGAACTGTTACAGGTTCCAGGCTTGAGACCCGTATGCCGATTTAAAAGCATTAGACAGAAATAACTTGCTTTCATGGTCGGTGTTTTTTTTTTAAACTTTTTTTTAACATAAAGAAAACTTATAAATGTAGGTGCACCCAGCCCACAAATATTTATAAAAAGATACTGAAAAATATTTAGCTTTCTTTTTATATCTGACACTTGTATCCTATCTTCAGCCTGACACAGTACTATAAATGTATAACTATAGCAGTAGTAATTTAACCAATATATACATATATTGTAACACACTCTAACTTATATATGAACTGTACAGTCATTACACATTGTTTACCAAAGACCAAAATTCAGAGGACGTTTGCTTGGAAACTCATTTACATTGAACTGAACAGGGAGACAAACAAAACAAATGCTAAAGGTGCTAACTGCTAGGACTGTTAGGCTGTGACCGAAATGGCTCCCTATTTACTAGTTAGGGCACTATTGAGTATGTCAGCCATTTTTCTTTGAGTGTCCGAATCTTAAGGGGGGATTCGAACGTGATTTTGAGGGCACTAAAAACTCCCATAATGCATCATGATTTATAGTAGACTTCGCTGCTTACTAAGCGAGCTGAATGTGTCCCAAAATGCATTGCGGGTCTCTCTACTAAGCAACAGACAGCCGAAGAAACGGAGCGGACGGCGAGCCACCAGGGTTGCCAGATTGTTACAGTGGGATTCAGATAAAACCAATTCACAGGGTAAAACATGTTTCAGATCCACAAATTTACTGAGAAAGCCACCCAAACAGCTGATATTCGTCATACTAACAATATTACAGGGTTTATTCCAACATGAGCTTAACTAAAATATCATAAATATCTTAAATATCACTGATTACAAAGAATGATATTTAAATGAGTTTATCTGCGTATTTGTGTGATGTGTTTTGTGCCTTGTATCATTGGACACACGAAACAAAAATGTAAAAACAGTACATAAAAACAACCTTGCAAGCAATGAAAGAAAGAAATAACTTACTCACATATAATAACGAACATAAACACAGCTTCAAATTTCCATCATCAGGACTAAAAGCTCTGTCTCTGCAGGGTAAGATATCTAACTATAACACCGACGAGTTAAAATTCCAAACTCTTTACATTTGGTAGTTTTGTTCACCTGTCAAATCACAGCGTTTCCTCCAGACAATTTCAGATACAACTCGACATTTGGCATGATACCACCCAATCTGGCAACAATGCGAGCCGGTGTACGCTGCTATTTTTAAGGTTTTCTTCATGTAGTTCAGTAATGTGAGGATCATCTTTTAAACAGCGTGAATATAACAAGCAGATAAATAACTTCATGATCAGCTCAGAGCTTCACTATCTTTAATTCAGAGCTCAGTTCAGTGTGTTTATGGAGTTTTAAACACGGCTCAACCCCCCTCACCGGTGTGTGCTTATGCGACCGGTGCTGGCGCATGATAATGATGAGTTAGTGTCCGAATTCACTCCAGTTTTACCACTAATTAGTGAACTTATTAGTATCTCCCTACATAGCGCAATACTAATGAGGGAGTAGGGAGCCATTTCGGTCACAGCCTTAGTATACCCTCTTAGAACAGCCATTTTCTGAAAAAAACACATTTGTATCCCCCAATGAATCTGCCATTTTACCCTCATCCACACGTCTTCATTTCTACCAAATAATAAGCATTTATTTGATTTACAGCCCAACCTAGTTGTATAAACATGGACTAGTATGATTTATTAACTAGTTTTAAGTGAATTTTTAGCACAAAACTCACCTATAAAAAAACGGTTTAAGAACAGAAATCATGAATAGTGCCTCTCTGGTCTGAGAGGGGAATTCAAAGCTACTACAGCCAGTCACAGCTAGTTACAGTATAACCAGCGCTCCACTGCCATCTACTGGCAGGACCAGGGAATAGCAGGTGTACTTGCCTTAAAAAATGTTAAAATTATAGTACATAAAAAAGAGTTACATGGTGGATGAAATAAATAAATTAAACTTTTTATTGAAATTATTAACACAAATGTGACTATACTTGTGTCACAGAAACATACCCTAGCAACCTCTTGACACGCTCACAGGGATCACCTAATATGTCAAACACCAAGCAATCCTTTACAAAAAATATAGCTTCCTGACCACATAGCTTAAGGGCGTTTTCACGCCAGCAGTTAAAACGTTCGTTTGTAACTTTAGTGCTGTTCAATTGAGCAGGTGTTAAAACGTAATCACACTTGGCTGCGGATCAAGATAACCAGACCAAGATCAGCTAGAGGAGGTGGTCTCGGTCCAGTCTCAAACGAACACTGGAGCGGTCTCTGTTCCATGCACATGTGGTCTGTGCTGCGTTCACTGCTTGCAGCTGTGCGATTCTGTTTACTACGTCTACATCCGCACTGCACTGCAAGTATCAAAGTGCACAGATATGCGCTGGAACACAGAATCTTCTCGTTATATTTAGTTTCTTGCTCCCGCGCCAGACAGCTCTGACCAATCAGAGGAGATAATGTGCTCACATGATTTTGGTGTGTTTAGATTTATGCCTGTGTGGAACTAAACCAAACAGAGGGAGAAAACCCTCCAAGTAAACAAACTCATCAACTGATCCAGAGCATGGAAATGAACTACAGGTGTAAAAAAGGTCTGCTGTCCTTTGGTTTTTCTCTTGAGGTGCAAATGCAGCCTACAAAGGGGGCAGCCCTTGAATTGGGACACACCTGTGTTGAGTTGTAAAATAGAGTCATTATTGTGGAAAGATTTGTCTTCATTTATTTTTTTATTTTTTTTGGAAAGAAGCATTAATGCATGAATAGCATTATACACTGCTCAAAAAAATAAAGGGAACACTCAAATAACACAATATAACTCCAAGTAAATCAAACTTCTGTGAAATTAAACTGTCCACTTAGGAAGCAACACTGATTGACAATCAATTTCAACTGCTGTTGTGCAAATGGAATAGACAACAGGTGGAAATTATTGGCAATTAGCAAGACACACTCAATAAAGGAGTGGTTCTGCAGGTGGGGACCACAGACCACGTCTCAGAACCTATGCTGTCTGGCTGATGTTTTGGTCAGTTTTGAATGTTGGTGGTTCTTTCACACTCGTGGTAGCATGAGACGGACTCTACAACCCACACAAGTGGCTCAGGTAGTGCAGCTCATCCAGGATGGCACATCAATGCGAGCTGTGGCAAGAAGGTTTGCTGTGTCTGTCAGCGTAGTGTCTAGAGGCTGGAGGCGCTACCAGGAGACAGGCCAGTACACCAGGAGACGTGGAGGAGGCCGTAGGAGGGCAACAACCGAGCAGCAGGACCGCTACCTCCGCCTTTGTGCAAGAAGGAACAGGAGGAGCACTGCCAGAGCCCTGCAAAATGACCTCCAGCAGGCCACAAATGTGCATGTGTCTGCACAAACGGTTAGAAACCGACTCCATGAGGATTGTATGAGGGCCCGATGTCCACAGATGGGGGTTGTGCTCACAGCCCAACACCGTGCAGGACGCTTGGCATTTGCCAGAGAACACCAGGATTGGCAAATTCGCCACTGGCGCCTTGTGCTCTTCACAGATGAAAGCAGGTTCACACTGAGCACATGACAGACGTGACAGAGTCTGGAGACGCCGTGGAGAGCGGTCTGCTGCCTGCAACATCCTTCAGCATGACCGGTTGGGCAGTGGGTCAGTAATGGTGTGGGGTGGCATTTCTTTGGAGGGCCGCACAGCCCTCCATGTGCTCACCAGAGGTAGCCTGACTGCCATTAGGTACCGAGATGAGATCCTCAGACCCCTTGTGAGACCAAATGCTGGTGCGGTTGGCCCTGGGTTCCTCCTAATGCAGGACAATGCTAGACCTCATGTGGCTGGAGTGTGTCAGCAGTTCCTGCAAGATGAAGGCATTGAAGCTATGGACTGGCCCGCCCGTTCCCCAGACCTGAATCCGATTGAGCACATCTGGGACATCATGTCTCGCTCCATCCACCAACGTCACGTTGCACCACAGACTGTCCAGGAGTTGGCGGATGCTTTAGTCCAGGTCTGGGAGGAGATCCCTCAGGAGACCATCCGCCACCTCATCAGGAGCATGCCCAGGCGTTGTACGGAGGTCATACAGGCACGTGTAGGCCACACACAATACTGAGCCTCATTTTGACTTGTTTTAAGGACATTACATTAAAGTTGGATCAGCCTGTAGTGTGTTTTTTCACTTTAATTTTGTGTGTGGCTCCAAATCCAGGCCTCCATTGGTTAATAAATTTGATTTCCATTGATGATTTTTGTGTGATTTTGTTGTCAGCACATTCAACTTTGTACAGAACAAAGTATTCAATGAGAATATTTCATTCATTCAGATCTAGGATGTGTTATTTGAGTGTTCCCTTTATTTTTTTGAGCAGTGTATATTCAAGGATTACACTTTAAATTTGAACATGTTCTGTGTGTTTTCATGCCGTACAGTTGCTCTGTGCAGTGGTGTGTGTTTGCTGGCTTTGTCCTGGGCCTTGGTGTTGTACAGTCGATCATGCTGCCTCACTCGACCGGGACACCTGCTGATGCCACCCGCTGCCCTGCTGTGCCAGCTGCTGTGGAGGGCAGGAATGTTGGCTGCTCGCTTCGCCAGCCTGGCGCTCTTCACGCGCTCCTTCGGCTGCTGGGTGATCGGCGTCATGGGTGAGGGAAACGGCGTGCAGTCCCACATTTGAGCACATTCATAATAATCTATTATGTAGCGGGTGGTATAGCAAAATTGATAGATAACACTTCCTTCCCAGTGGTAGACTGGGGTTTAAATTATGTTGAGCTCAACACACTACTCCAGTAGAAGCCCTTGAGTAAGACTAACAATACATTCATCTACCTGTGTAGCATAAAAAGAGTGTAAATATCTAAATGTTAAAAAGTACATTTAAGAAGTTAATGAAAAAATAAGTACCGATATTGTAATGTGAAGTAAATTTAAAGACAATATACAGTATATAGAATTTTATTAAACACATACAACATAAGTAAAATGTGTCAAACACATTCAATCATGTACATATGCAGTCTGAGTAAAAAAAAAATTCTTATTATATCATTAGAAACTGAATTAATCTTAGGCGAGCACTGCAATCTAGTGGACAGGGTATAAACAAAACAAAATTAACCACGATCTTCCACCAATATTCACATGTTAAGAAATACTTAAATATTGTTTTTTTCTGGTGGTAGGTTCCCATTGGCTGATTGCTGCATTCTGGATGGTCTCCCAGCAGACGGACATCTGTGTGGGCCGGTGGTCCTGGCGTGTATTTAACCTCGTGCTGGGGGGCGTGCACATCTTTCTGTTTCTGAATGTGAAGGATGGCCCCTCCCGTTTCCGCATGGCTGGCTTTTATACGGTAACACCTACAACACTTACTAGTGATTCAGCTTATTGTTCCGTTCAAATTATTGAATTATTGAATATTTTATTTACTTTAATATCTTTAGTTTTAAGAATCAGATTATTTTAAAAATCTAAAATCATTATGGAGGTTTTAAAAAACTGTATATGAACAAAAGTTAAGCTGGTCATTCATTGTTTCTTCTGAAGTCAAGGGTACCCCTCCAGTCTTTGGTATTAGGCACAGTACCAATAGGTTTAATAGTTCTATTCTATTAGCAGTACTTCTCTACAGGTACCACATAAGCTGTGTGTTAATTTGCACATCAGTGACAGCAGTAGCCATAACTTAAAGTAGCTAAATTCATTCTTCTGAAAAAAATTGGTATATATTGTATTTTTTTAGCACCTAAAAGGCACACTTATAATCCTTTAATTTTCACTGCGCCTTTTAATCCGCTGCGCTTTATACATGAATTTTATCAGTCAGGCTGCAAGGAGCAATAAAGCCACTCCACTGATGTACAGCATTATACAGTAGTTTCAGTTTAGTGCTAGCACTGCTGGAGCAACATTAGCATTACCCGCTAACCACAGCGCTAGCTCTTACTCCATTCAGAGGTGAGTATATTGGACTGTAGCCTTTACGTTTACCGTGTTAAAGTAAGATATGTGGGATGAATTGCAAGCTAATATCGCCCAGGCTTACCAGAACACTCAGGGTTCCTCAGTGTAGCGCCAGTAGTTAGCCACTAATGCTAATGCTTCAGCCTTAGTGCTGGAGAAATTTGTAAATCTAAGCTAACTGTAAATAAATAAAAGTGTTTTACTCTCCCAAATAAACAGCTTTCATGAGAGAAATCTGTGTAGATTAGCATCCATTGTTCGTTTGACTTTAAAAGAAAATTACTTAGCTTAGCTTTACTTAACTTAGTTCACTACCCACACCACCACCCAGCGGCGAGACCTGCTGAATTAGAAGTTCCTTATAGTGTTTCTTAAAATATGCCTTATAATCCAGTGCGCCTTATGTATGAAATAGACCAGAAAATAGATGTTTGTTGAGCGTTTGTTGTGCGTTTTATAATATGTTGTGCCTTATAGTGTAAAAATAATGCACTGTAAAAAACGTCTTGATAGAATGATTGTTTCATTACAAATTAGATTACATGATAACATGAATGTAAACAAAAAAAAAAACAAGAGCATCTCCCTTCTCTAAAGCTGATCACCAGTAAAGGGCAATATGATGGCTAACACAAACAGATTAACTACAGTCTCGAACTGTACACCACTAAGATGGAGCAACAAGGAAGGGTTTCAAACTAAATTGCTTGTAAATATACAGTATATACTCTTACAAAATACTGTACAGTTTATCTGCTAGCACGGAAACACTGTGTCACACAGTAATGAATAATTAAGGCATTCAATAAATGTTAAAACACAATACTGCAGTGTTTGCCAATGTGTTTTTTAAAGGATGACTTGATGGATCATATTTCCCATCTGTAGCAACATAATTGTGCAATGTGGTGCTTTGTCCCTATTTTGCAGTTTTTTTTGTACACTGTTCTTTGGCATTCAGCTGTGAAGCCATAGAGGTACCACTTTTGTAAGAACCTTGTTTGTAAAAGAGATGTGTGAGTGTAATTAACGTGAAGGCCTATTATAAGCATTTTTTTTTTTTATGGAACCAGAAGTGATTATTTTATGACATTTATTACAGAACCAAGCAAAGAATTTTTTATTTAATTTAAGTGTAAACTGGCATATAAGCAGAAATGCTCATTTTTAAATGCATAAATCTAATCTGAATAAAGTATAAAGATACAAAGAGAAAAGTAAAAAAAAACACCACCACAGTTTCATTTATACCAGAAAAAATATATACTCCCACTTAAAGGGTACCTGATCATAGCACCATAATTCCTTTGTGAAACTGATCCTGAAACTGAGCGCTTGGTTTCTAAAGCTAGTTTCTCAGAAGCTCCGGTATAGAAAATGTAAATGTATCTGTCCTCTATTAACACTGGTGGTGTTAGTAACAGTACAACACAAGCCATCTGCATAGATTTCCTAACCTTATACATGCTGTTTATCTATTTGTGCCTCAATGCTTGAAATGTTTTGTCTAATTCAAGTATAAACTATAAAGTGATGTTGGTACACGTGTTTAAATTTACTATGAAATATACTCTTTTTTTTCTTCTTCAAAATGCTTTCTCAGCCGATGTGAGTCTCAGTATGTTCATAAATGCTTCAGCATCCCTGGAGACTGCCTATGAAACAGTTTGAGAGAATGCCAAGAGTGTGTAAAGCTGCACAAAGGAAAGATGCCTCTCTGAAGAATCTAAAATTATTTCTACAAACATAAATATGTACCTTAGCCAACTTCTAGAAAACTGTTCCAGTTCTGCCATTGTGGTTAAATTAGACATTTATTGCCTCATTTCAAAATATCGGTACTGCCAAAAGGTTTATATTATCTGTTTATTTATCAACAAAAGTAGTTTTAAAATGATTTATTACTTTATTGTTCATTTTCTGACCATTTGCTAAGACTTTCATAAAACAAAATTGTAATATAACAGTCATCACTAAAGCACTTAATGACTTAATTCATACTTGATGAATTACATTGATATTTGAAAATCATGTGGTGTGTCATTTAAAGATTTATAATGTTCCATTGTTCCTAGTGGCTAGCACTGTTATGTTAGAAATTGCTTACAGGTTAAAGGTCAGCAGGTGTCAGTACTTTTTGATTAATATATATTTTTGTATGAGTAACTTGCTGTTAGAACTGGGGTACCGCAGGGCTCCGATTAAGGGCCTCTGTTGTTTATTATGTGTTGTACATGTACATATTCTTTTCATTTAACCTCTTAAGACCCTGCGTCCTCATATGGGGATGTTACATTTATGCTTCTCTGCACCATGATACTATTTAAAACGTTGACCTTTTGGCCTCATATGGACACACTGCCTGTACCATCTAGTGTATAACAACATTACACTCAGTTCATTAGGAAAACAATTCCATTCAAAAGTTTCTACAGCCAGTCAGAAACATGGTAAAGTTAAAAATTCTCATCAAATTTTATGTTTGAAACTAGTTTACTTACTTACTGTAGAACCATGAAATTTAGTTTTTTAAATAATTAGGTCTATCTGATCCCTAAATGGCTAAAAAATAAATAAAATATAGTTTCAATTTGAACTTTGAATTGTATAATATATTTCCACGTTTTTGTGTACAGTGTGAAATATTAGCTACTGTAAGTAGGTTATTATCGTAGTTGCTGCCTGGTGCAGTAAATTTAGCCTTTGTGAGTAAACCTCTTTCTTCTCTTGTAGGTCATGCTGTTGGAGAACACAACTCTCGTACTGGCCGCCTCCGACATCTTGAGTGAGGCATCCTGGGATAGCCTTACTGTCCCCACTGCTGTTCTATGTAGCTTTCTGCTGGGTAAGTGTGTGTTTGTGTGATTTGTTTTATTGGATTCTGTTTTGTTGGTCAGTGATTTAATTAAGCCGTGCAAGAGGGGTGTTGTATTTGTTCTTGACTTCTGTGTGTCATGTTGTATCATACATTTTATAGTAACGTTCATTAATTTTTGGAATGATAAAAGTTTACATATTGTGACTTTAGGGATCTTAAAAGCAGTGTATTTTATTTATATTTGTTTTTGATCTCTTTGTGTGTTTTTGTTAATGTTTGCAGTGTGCAGTCCTTAATTTTTGTTACATTATTCATAAAAAAAACATTATTTTTATTTACATCAAAAAATAATAATTATTATAAATAATATAATCAATATTTTTTAAATATATTACTTTTTTTAGTTTGTCATATCGCCATCTCAAAAATTATTTATCAAAAAGTTATCAAAATTCACTAGTTAGAACTGATTGTCCAGATACTTTTGCAAACTATATACATCTACAGCTCTGGAAAAAATAAGAGACCACTTAAAAATGCTGATTTATTTTATTTTACCTAATTGAAAACCTCTGGAATATAATCAAGAGAAAGATGGATGATCACAAGCCATCAAACCATCAATATTCTGAACCGCTTGAATTTTTGCACCAGGAGTGGCATAAAGTTATCCAAAAGCAGTGTGTAAGACTGGTGGAGGAGAACATGCCAAGATGCATGAAAACTGTGATTAAAAACCAGGATTATTCCACCAAATAATGATTTCTGAACTCTTAAAACTTTCTGAATATGAATTTGTTTTCTTTGCATTATTTGAGGTCTGAAAGCTCTGCCTCTTTTTTGTTATTTCAGCCATTTCTTATTTTCTGCAAAAAAATGCTCTAAATGACAATATTTTTATTTGGAATTTGGGAGAAATGTTGTTTGTAGTTAATAGAATAAAACAACAATGTTCATTTTTCTCAGATATATACATATTGTATTAACTAATAAATTATTAAAGGTTAAAATAGCAACATCAGAAACTGAAGTGATCTCTTTTAATTTTTTTATTTATTTTTAATTTTTTAATAGCTGTGTTATACATGTATCTCTCTCTCTCTCTCACTCTCTCTCTCTCTCTCTCTCTCTCTCTCACTCTCTCACTCAGGCCTGACGTCATTAGTGCTGTATTACCGTTTCCTGCACCCAAAGTCCACTGAAATCTCTCAGGGTCTGCATCATGGAGCCCACATGGGCAGTGCGTGTCTGGACCAGGGCGAGTCCTCCTTCTCTCTGGGTGACAAAAGCCTGGCCCCCCCCTCGCTCCCTCTGCCCCTCTCCTCCTCTCATCCCTCCTTCTCTCTCTCCGGCATCCCCAGCTCTCTGCTGGAGCACGCAGGCAGCTGTGGGGTGAAGGCGGACGGGGAGTGCCGGCACCATCACTGGCTGCTCATCCGGCTAGCGCTGAAGACCGGCGACCCGGCCAAAATAAACCGGGCGTATGGTGCGGGGGGAGTTGGGGGGATTCTAGCGGAGGAGGAGGAACGGCAGAAAGGAGAGAGCACGGACGGAGGAGAGACTGGGTGCGTTTCACGCTCAGACAGCAAAGACGATACGCTGGCCCCTCTGTCAGACTGCAAGGAGGAGTTTGAGAGCGTGAGCGAGGCGAGAGAGGATGAAGAGGAGCAGGATGGAGAAAACAGTATGTAAACTTTAGAAGTGTAAATATTCAGAACATGACACTTTTAATATGTATTCATTTTATTAATGACTAAATTGTATATGTGTCACATTTATGACATTGAATTATTGTTAGTTATAGTCTAGTTTAACTAAAACCTAAAACCATATTAGTCAATACAATTTCTAACATATATACCAGTAGTTTAATTTTAGTCATGCATTTCTCACATAACAGCAGCTTAAAAAGTGTTGCATTTAACAACATTTTAACGTGCAATATTATATGTGTTAGGAGTGTGCACATATGGTATGGTACAGTATGGTTCCACAGTGACACGGGGTGTAATTTGCAGATATTTGTTACCCTTTAGTTTCTATGTCACCGCTTAGGTTTGTAATATGAATAATTCAGCAGTATCTGAAATGCTACTAAGGCTAAAGAAATTGCTGTCTCACTGAACAGCTAAGCTAATGAAGATGAATTACACATAGCCCTCCCTCTTGTCTTCATTAAATGATGCTAACACCTAAAGATGAAACAAATTAAACCATTAGACCTGGTTAACGTACTTCACTTCACAACACCAGCATCCTTGTGAGTGTTTTATGTTTTTTAACAGGGCCATTTGTTTACACACAGTCCCTTACCATGTTTGGCACCAGATAGAGTGCTTCCAACCTAGAATATATATATATATAATTATTATTATAAATTAGGGGTGTGCCATATCGTATTATACGCAATAATATCTGCAACATTTTTGAACAATATTATAACCTGAAATATCGTGCCATTTCACCCACCCCTAAGTATCTACTACTTTTTGCTGTTTTTAATCTGATAAAATTCTTGGATTTCTTTGGATCTTAGTTAGGGGGTGTGCCATAATTTTTATTTTGTTGCAGTAGTGTATTCTTGAAAAAAATTTTTTATTTAGTGTTTTGTCATATCGCCAAAATATGCTTTTTAAATATGCAAGATGAGCTTTTTAAATATTGACATGTCTGATCTCTCTGTCTGTAAGGTGACAGTCTGGAGATGGAGAGTCCTCTGGAGTCTCCGGAGTCGGAGTGTAAGCGCAGTTCTCCTGAGGGGAAGTCAGTGTTCGGGGACAGTCCAGAGCCGAATTACTGCCCCACCGAGTCCAGCTCCACACTTTATTTCAGCGCAGACCCCCAGTCCCCCAGCAGCGCCAGCAACTCGCGCTTGGACCGTGACCCGTGCTTCAGCTTCGGCTCCGGAGCCGGCGTGGAGGCTCTAGGGGAGCCGAGCCCTGCATCCAGCGACCGTGACCTCATGCTAGGAATTCTGGGCCGTGGCGGTCCTCGCTACACTTCTGCTCCCGGGCTAGATGCCCCGGGGCCTCTGGAAGGCTCCGCCCCTCACCTGAGCGGCCCCCGCAGACAGTTGGTGCTGTCCCGACGAGGCCTTGAGGATGACTCAGGCTTCTAAGGAAAAGGGACAGTTTTTTTAAGGGATAGATTGGCCACCCTTCATGCCCACAATGCAATGCTGTCTATCAACCCTTATGGTCTGAATTTTGTATACAATTAATAAAATAGACCTCTAATGTGGTTTATATGATTGTGACACTGTATGACACACTGTTATCTCTAAAGATTGACTAAAGTATAAACAAGTTTTAGGGCCCTATCTTAAACCCTGGGTAAGGCACGTTGTGATGCTCATTGCTATCTTACACTCTATTTAAATAGCAATGGTACTTATAAATATGTCTACGGTGATGGGCCTGGTGGTCTGGAAGTGAGATGTGTTCAGGTACATTCTGGCGTACTGCTATCTTGGCAATGAAAAACACTGGTGATCCACTGACTGAAATCATCTTAAGTCACCTGTCAGACGTTCATTGCATCTTGGCAACGCAGGTGTGCCGCACACACTTAACACACATGCACTTCCGCTTGCTACACACACACATGGACAAACAGCCATTCGCAAACACAACCTTTACATCAACAATAAACAGAATACAAGATAAAAAAAATAACATTGCTATTCATTTAAATTAACTTACACACATTCACAGCGTTAACAAGCAGGTCAGGTTCCCCTGCTGAGAAGCGCAGAAGTGCTGCGTCTTTAAAATACCAATCCGCCAAAGTCAGAGCTCACCTGCCTCCTGGCAATCGGGGAATGGCAAGCGACACGTTAATTGGTTTATTTCACATTACGTCCAAAACACGCCCATGATTAATTAACAAAAAATTAGTACACGCCTTTTGCCTTTTTGAGTTTTGAGACACTCAGGGTGTACTTTTCACATTACGATTTCAAAGACGCACTGACACACCCTAAATCAAGCTGCGTTGGCTAGTCGGCGGCTTACTTATAGATCGCTAGGCTTTAAGATGGGTGCTGTTCCACTGCCGTTGTGCCGCTGCTGGCGCCAAGTTCCCGGTTCTGTGCTTTTCCACCGCAAATAACCGCGAACCTGTGATGCAAGCGGACAAAGGGCTGCACGTTCAAGCGTCACAGTCGCAAAGTTGTTTAAACTTCTGTTTCCAGTTTGTGGAACACGCCCACATTCTAATCTCTGGCCTGGCATTTAACTCACTCACTCTAGTACAGCAGACATGTTTAGCAAAACACAAGGGGTCACTATTAGCAATCATTAGAAAGGTGTTTCGTGACAGTTATGCTTTAACCCTTTTCTTTTTTTACCATTATATAATAAAATAGCCTTAATGTGTTTTCTTCTAACTTTTCAAAAATTTACAAGCAATTACAAAACTACAGCTAAAAAAGTTGATTGAACACTTTTAACAGAAATGTTCCTTTCTTCTGAATTTAATTTTAAAATCTTATTTTATGTATCAGCTTCGGGTCTCACATGAGCCTCAGTACTTTTGCTGGAACTGTTCTATAAAAACACATCCACTAGTGTGCGCCACCTTAATGAAGACCTGAAGAAAGCCTGTGGACATAGATTTATGGTGACGCTAGCCTCACAGCATCAGAGTGTTAACTAAAGAAGCTAAATCTGGATGCCCAGTATATCAATGCTGATTGGCTACATCTGTGGAAACTGGTGAAAATTTGTATACATTTTCTCTAAACCATAGTTTTCATGCTTTTTCAACAGCAGTGTGTTATACAGTGTTACTATTTCTACCTAAAAAACTGTGATGGTTTTGGCATGTAGTTAGCAGCATGCTAATTAGCCATAGTAGCTTTAGTTCAAAACTAAAGAAGAAGCAAAACTTCTAAAACCAAACATGACTTGACTGATTGACTACATTTAAGGTAGAACGGTGGGGTGGGTTGAGGGTGTTAAGACTTATAAATTCAGACGTTTTGCTGAATTATTGCTTTAAACACGAACTAAGCAGGTCAAACGTGTGCAAATGTTTAATTGTGACATAATATTTATAACACTATTAATATTACATTGTTCTATGGCTGTGAAAACTGAAAATAGATGTTTGTGTGCTGTACATCTCTGTGTCTGTAAAAAAAATCGACATGCTGCAGGTGGGGTTGAAAAGCACAAGCCGCAGGCCGTTTCTCACTTCTGTCTGACTGAATCTGAAATTGCTGCCTGTTTGACACAATCAGTGCTGAGCTACAACCTACAGCATGCAGCTACTACTTACAGAACTGCTCTGCTGGAACAACAGACAAGCAGCAGTGTGCCTGATTGGGCATAATAGTTAAAGTATCCCACGCCTTTGAAATTGCATGTGCAGCACCTTAAACATGCAGATGACTTTTTTCCAATGACTGCTATAGCTTTGCTCAAGCTATAACACATCATCTGTTGTAACTATGCCAAGTAGGAAGCTATTTTTGATTCAGTCTCTTCTCTGATGCTGTTTTTATCCTGTATTTCAAAAAGTGTCTCTAAATCTCTAAATAGCAGCCCTGTAGCGGCGACTGAGCCATACCTGTCAAAGCAATCCGAGAGCAGCGAGCCTTCTCTGGAGACAGCCTCGTAAAAATAAGAAGCAGTCTGAACAGAACACAATAAACAGACTGTCCTGTTCTGAACTGAAAAAATCTCCATCACAAATTATCACCTGAAAGAAAACGCTAATCTGATTCTGAGCATCTGAATAGCATTACATCTCGTTTTCTATTCTGAATTTAACATTGTAATATAGGTTTGGATTCTGTGTTTTTCCAGATTCATAACCAAGCCTTGATGTGAAGTTGTGTATGTTTTTTTTTCTTTTTTCTTTATTTGTTTTCCTACACTACTGTTCAAAAGTTTTAGTACCTTAGGTTCCCAGGTGGTGTAACCATATACGCATTGATTTAATCCTTAGTGTTGCCACAGCCCCACAAAAAATGGCTAGCTAAAACTTTGATAAAATTGGTGGGATTTGGCTGCCAGTAAATATATCTAAATACAGCAAAAAATTGTGCTTATTTAAAACTAAGGTTCTGTAATTTGGTGTTTCTGTAATTAAAGTTTCAAACACAAAGTATTTAATTAACAAATTTCTCAAGGGAACAACCTTTAAAAAAAAAACACTTATATACTCACATTTGTAAAATGCATATAAAATAATATATATTAAGGGATTATAGGCACATTTCTATATGTAACTATTCAGTGTCTACTATAAATTATTATGTGCACTAAAAATTATGTAGTAAGTACTATAAATTGTGTAGTATCTACAATAAATTGTTCAAAGGTACTATACATTATTCTTTATATAATATACATTATTCACTAAATAAGTTGCTGCTCTAGTTTAAGTAACATTTTTTTCTGAACTTTTAAACTGTAAATATTTCAGTAATTACTATAAATTATTAAACTACATTATAAAATTTATGAAATTACCATTAAGTTATAAATTATTCAGAGGCTACTATAAATTCAGTATCTTCTGTAAATCTTTCAGAAGCTATTATGAATTATTCAGTAATTATTTTGTAATTACTTATTCAGTAACCAGTGTGGCCCAATACCATTAAAGTCAGTGTCTTATAACTTTTGACCAGTAGTGTATTTCATGCTTGTGTGCAGGTTTATTTGACTGTATATGCTCTATAATTCATACGTGCAAATGAACAGTAATACAGGGCTATAATCGCTTGCTGTAAATGTGTATTTGTACAGCTGTTAGTAGTTCATTGGGCTGCCGTGGACAACAAGCAGTGGACTTTTCTCAGGTTAGGATCATTTTGCCAGTAAATTTTAGAAAGAAAAAGTGTAAAAGTTATAAAAAAAAAATGGACAAGGCCATTGAGAAGCATTGTCTTTGTTTAACCCTGCAATACTTCTCTTATATGGTCTTGGTTTTCTCAGCTGAAATGGAGCCTGAGTAAGGGGCCTGAGTAGTAAACGCCTTAATACATTTTGACCAATGAGAGCACACATTTGTTACAGATACTGATTGGACTTCAAAACACAAGCTTTAATTGTGGCTTTTATTTCATAGCAACGGTTGTTAAGTTGGACAAGCTTAAGCAATAATACACAAGACGGGAGTGCTAAAATGTTAGTGTATTATTGTGATTATACGAAGTTTCATTATCTCTGTTTATTGATTTTGAGTTAAAGAGGATGAGAAATACGATCTGTTTGGTTATAAAAACTCTGTAAGTTAAAATAGTTCCATTGCTGCTCTGTTTGTAACTGCGCTGTTTGGTTTGTAAGCGCTGCATCGTTGCTAGGTTACCTGTATGTGGTGGAGTAATACTGTACATGGAGAGCTTTGGTTACAGTGCATTACCAGCACTAATAGAACACCTCAGCCAATCACATTGCAGGGTTGGAACTGAACTGTGGTATAATTTTTATTTTCTTTTATTTAAACACTCTTTTTAGTATAATTAGTCTTCATTATGCCTGCATTGAATGTGGGTTATTCTTCTCCAGAGATATTTATTTTGAGTGTGAGTTTTGCATATTGAAAGGTCACATTGTTGTTGTGGGATAAAGCTAACATTAGCCTACTACTATGTAGCATTTAAACTAATATTATTACAGTGTCTTTGTAAATTTCAATGGGGTTAATAACACCACTCTGTAAAGCTTGTCCAACCTAGCAGCAGTGACTATGAAAGAGCACGTTTGTGGGCGGAGCATAGGTAAATCAGTTAAAAATCTCTGATTGGAACATGTACAGTAAGGCATGTTATAAGTCAGGGAAATATTGATTGGACTACTAAAAGCATGCAGTAATTCAGGTAAATCTGATTGGCTGCCCTGTTACTGATACCTAAAGACAGAGGTATATGACAGTAGATTTACAGTCCATTGTTTTACACATTTTTTCTATGATTTATAAACCTAATCATTTTTCTGCAAACACCATTGTTACCTGTGTTTATATTCTGTCCTTTACTGTTGTACAGAGCTGTACAGTTTCTATATGTTTGGCAAAACATGAAGTAATAAGATAATAATATACAGCGTATTCTTTATACAGCATTTTCTGCTTTATATGATTTTTAAAAGAACTCAAGGACTATACAATGCAGGAATGTACAGCTGTGCCCCATATCACGTGTGTAAATATGTGGAAACTGGCGTGACTTTTGACCAGCTACTGTTGCTGTTTTTTTCTGTCCCTCTGATCAGGGATTTTGGAAAAGACAAAAAAGGTTTGATGAACATATGCATAATATTTCATCATCACTAATTATTTGCATGCAGTTTTATAATAACAGTAGTTTAAGAAATACAAGCTAATAATGGAGGTTAGGTAGTATTTCTATGTTAAACATCCATTTACTGGTTACTGTAGGAGCTTCATGAATCCGTTTCAAGCATTAAATTAGAGTGTCCAAACCTAAATGTGTTGCTTTTTCTGTTTGGTATTACTACTTTGAATGCATTATTATTGTTTTATCCATTTTTAATAAAAACTTCAGTACAGGATTACAGGGCACACAGTGGCATGCAAAACAGTGCATACTCCTGATCACAATTTCTGTTGCTCTGAATAGAGAAGTAAGCAAAAGATGACCTGGTCTCCAAATGATATGTTTGATTCATTTCACTTCAACTTTTTAAGTGGTATTATTTGTGTATTTTTTTATTTGTAAAAAATGTTATGTGAAATGGCAAAAAATCACATGCTCCCCATATTTGGCTCTCAGAATTTAGTTACTCAGATTAGGTCTCAGATATCATTTAGCTTGTTGAGGACTAAATCTTGTTCACTATCATCATTTAAATGAACACCTCTAGAGAGAGCTTACAATTGCTGTTGGAATAAGGCATCCTTCATATATGAGAGACCTGGAGCAGACTGCAAAAGAAGAGTGGTCCAAATTTCCAGCTGAGAGGTATAAGACGCTTGTTAATGGTTTTAGAAAGGGATTGATTTCAGTTATTCTGGTGTGCAACCAAATATTAAAATGCCATTAAGGATTATATTTTCTGTAGTTACTCAACATGGTCTGGATGTATCAGATATTAAGGAAACATGCTAAGATAAAGCACTTTATACTCTTGTCGGCAGAGCTTGTTTTTTCATTCATTTTAAAATATCTAGTTGTGTTTTTTAGTATGAATGAATGCCATGTGAGCTGTTATGGTGTTTCTATAGACCTGCTATATTTTACTGAATTACTGGTCTCTGAAGAAAGACAGGATTTGGCTCTTGCTCTTGAATATTCATACATGCACACATATCGCCTCTGATTGGCTAACAGCAATGCAGCAGAGAATGTCTACCTGCCTTCTCCCACAGTCAGTTTTACAGCTCCAAAACTCAAAGTAAAAAATGTTTTAGAGATACAGCCTTAGTTATAAAGATATAGCACTGAGTGCTAGGAAAAATTAACCCTTAAACTTCCCTTAACTCTCCCCCTGTGGTCGAGAAATGTTATCAATGCTGCGGTGAAAGTGGAGGTTGAGCGGAAGCGCCACTGCTCTCCCCGCGGCATTGATAAGGTTTCTTTCAGACAAACTTACGGTACTAAACTCTTACCTTAGACTTGGTGATTTGGTGCTTGGGCAGTTTAACCTCGCCAAAGCCCCAGGTGCCTGCTTTGACCGGTGTTCTGTCGAGTTGTGCTATCTTGTCAAATCGTGCTTCCCTAGTGGACATTTAAGGTCTTGGTAAAACCCAAGAATCAACGGGGGATCTGATTTAAATCTACAGTTATGCACACAAGATAGCTAATGCTAACTAGCTGGTGTAAACAGAGCTGTAAGCTCTTAAGCTGGTGAGATAGTGTTGACGCTACTGCAGCCCGGCTTTAGCTCTGTCTGTGGGCAGTCCTGAGCCAAGGTGGGCAAGGCCATGAACTGAACATTTTCTTTTACTAGCCACTGCAGACAAGAGAGGCTGAAGAACAGCTTCATGAGCAGCATGCATATACAACTCAGAGAGACCTATAGTATTTCACAAAGAACAAGAAAACGTGGATTTTAGCGGAAGGAGACCTTTAAGTTGAGACTACCAGTTATTTGGTCTAGCACATTTATCTCTTAGTTGTTTGTTGTTACAATACACACAAAGGAATTAAACATGTGTAAAACAAAACATTAGTAATTGCAATACATTTCACGGAGAAAAGCTTAATTTTTTGAAAATATTTCAGGGTAGCCAACACTGTATACAAATAAAACAACTAATTTCCTTAGTTTACTATGTGTGATGAATAACTGCTGTATTGTGGGTGTAATACGTGTATATTAGTGCAGTTCTGATGGACACTGTGTCTTTTGAATGGAGAGTGAGGGAGGGAGGCCAGCACCAGTCCAGACTGTCCACTTCCGCTTACGTCGCCTTCAAATCAGGAATGTCCTCAGCGCTCGCTTTAAGAGGCGCGCATGCGCAGAGCGGTGAGAAAGTTCCTAGTAGACAGTAAAGTTTTGGAGAAGGGCGGAGGAGGGGAGAAAAGTCAAGAAAAATCCAGAACTTGTGAAATGGCTTTTCGGAGGAGGAATAAAAGCTACCCGTTTTTCAGCCAAGAGTTTCTCATTCAGAACCATGCAGACATCGTCTTCAGTCTGGTCATCTTCATCTTAATTGGGCTGATGTTTGAGGTATGTGGGACGCTGACTCCGTTTTTTCCCTTCACTTCGCTCAGCTGTGCGAGAACACTTTCTGCTCGAATTCTTCCGTTCCACCTTAAATGCTGCAGCAGCTGCACTCTGGCGCCTGATTCCTCCGCTGTAACTGCTGCAGCATTTAAGGTGGAACGGAACTATTTGGCTAAGCCAACTACAACTTCTCTTCTGTTGCAAATATGTAGATATATACTTTTTCTTGGCAGCTATGGCCGAGGAAAACTGAAAATAGCCTGTTTAAACACATTATTCAATTTGAATATTTTCTTTTACAGCGCATTTTAACAGTGAAGCTGAACTAAAAAGTTAGGCTAGGTTGGCTTAGGTAGAAAAACAATAGCTTGAGTGTTTTGTCACTTTGTCTGTAGATAATATCTAGCTTAGATTTAGAGTGAAGTAACTTTATTAATTTTGGGCTGTTTGAGTGATTTAAAAACCTTATAAAGTAACGTTAGTTATTGTCTGTATTACAAAGGTTAACTAACGCTGATTAATAGGCTTTGCTGATAGCACTGTTACAGTACCCAGTTTTGGGGTATTTTATGAGCTTTACAGGTAAGATATTTTAGGTGAGGAAGAAAAGACTCCAGACCTTTATCGCTAATATTGCTCAGACAGCCCCCCTCCTCCTCTTCATCCAGTGGGCTGCAGATGTCTATTTGCCACGTCTCTCAGTCCCTGAGCAGAGCAAAATGAATGGACAAAACAGATGGGAAAAAAAGGCTTTCAAACTTCAAATAATGCAAAGAAGGCAAGTTAATATTAATTAAGAAACAAAAGAATGCTAATATTTTAAGAGTTCAGAAACCAATATTTGGTGGAATTACATTGATTTTTAATCACAGCTTTTTTGCATCTTGGCATGCTCTCCACAAGTTTTTCACACTGCTTTTGGGTGACCTTATTCCACTCCTGGCAAAAATATTCAAGCAGTTCAGCTTTGATTGATGGCTTGTGACCATCTAGCTTCCTCCTTATTACATTACAAAGGTTTTGAATGGGGTTCAGGTTTGAAGATTGGGCTGGCCATGATAGGATCTTGTTACATGCTTTTTTCAGTAACACAGATCTAAGAAACAAATGGTAAAAAAAAATTATCTATGGAACACCACCAGCGACTTACAGTTGAGATAGGTAGGTGTGTACGTTTAGAACAGTTCTGTTTACACTAGGTACATTTTTAAATCCACTCGGGGTTTTGTTCCAACTGCCTGGGCAGCTCTGCTGCGGCTCAGCCAACAAACTACCCAGCTCTGTGATTAAATATAGGTTTACATAGGATCTCCGGTGGATTTTGCATTTACAGAGACTCTAAGTTTAGGTCAGTGGCTGAACTGCATTACACATGTTGCAAAGTAACATATTGCATTGCAAAGACTGTTATTAGTGTAAAAATGTCTATTTTAATAGTTTTTTACGGTTGTTTATCTCACTGCCTCCTGGTGTCCCAATGCTGTTAGCCAATCAGAAGCGATATGTTTGCATGTATCAATATTCATGAAGTAGAGCTGAAATTCTATCATTTCTCTCCACCCCTCCTCCACGGGACTAAAGCATCGTTATACAGGATCACTGGAGCACCTTTTTTCACAAAAAGCAGATCACATGGCATTCATTCATACTAGACATCACATCAAGACACCATTAAATAGTGCTGTTTGTTTAAACAAAAAATCTAAATCGTAATAGAAAATGGCTCATATATATTGAGATAAGAATATCAAGATTTTTTATTTGTTTGCAATATCACCCAGCCGTGCTTATGGGATTTTTTTCCCTGTTATGTTTATCAATGTGTGCACTGATTCTATACATATTTGCTGGTTCACTATTGCAATTTAAAGGTGACCCTAAAGGAAGGACTGTTACTACTAGAAAAACAAAACCTTCTCAGAGGTCTATGTTATCTCTGTTTCTCTCATTAGTTTTAGGATGGACAGCAAGCTAAACAATAATTAAATTAATTTAAATGTACCATTGCCTAAAGTGGAACGAGACAATAGACACCTAGTTTGTATGTATGTTAATAATGACCCTTCAAGAATAATCTTTACCCTGCCAAACACTTTTTTTATGAATGATATATAATAAACAATGTAGTATGTATAATTCTGTATTCATATTGTGCTGTGTTTATATAAAAAATATATAGCATGTAATTGGTCAATATGCAACTTGTTTGCTGTGTTTGTTACTGCAGGCCACGGCAAAAACAGCTATTCTCTTCATTCAGCCGCAGTACAACATTAGCACCCTGACCCCAGGTATAACACCAGCGACCCCTCCACCACCACACGCACACATTCTTTTTGTTACAACTGGAAGTGCTTTCTTGTTTCTGCATTTTTCTTGTCAGCTTGGCTTATCATATAGGAACTTTTTGTAGTTCTATAATTACAGACTGTTGTCCTTTTGTTTCTCTGCAAACTTGATTATCCTTCTTTCTCTCTGTTCTTCAGTGATCAGAATCCCACAGGGCCACCATAGAGCAGTCCAAAACTGACACTGTGTTGATTAAGAACTCCAGCAGCACCACTGTGTCTGCTCCAAAACACGCCTTCATCACCTCGTCAGTAGTTAAACAGGGCTAATAATGACCACTCAGATAATTCCTGCTCTGTGATGGTCCTATGGGGTCTTGATAATTGATAATTAAAGAACACACCCTGTCCTTCAATAAAGGAGGAGAGTAATATATGCTGAGAAACAGAAGGATTAATGTCTGTAATTATAGAACTACAAATTCATCCTATGTGGCCAGTTGGTGTATGAAAAAGTGTTGTATGAGCTCTGTGTTGTGTTTTTTTTCCCTTCAGATGGAGAAGTGTCTCTGTATCATTATGGGTGGAAAGACTGTGCCACTGTCTTGTTTTATCTCTTCATTACTATCATCCTCCATGCAGTAGTTCAAGAGTACATACTAGATGTGAGTGTTATGCATTATATTAGTGTTCTCATGACCAGGAGTTCCCTTATTTATTGATGTCAGGTCTTAAAATGAGATTTTAGGGCTGGAAATAATTCCACAGCAACTACTGTATTATATTGTCAAATTGCTTTGTGATGCTGCCAGAGCCTACTACAAGAAGCTGGTTTCATATAGTTTTTACTGCTTGTGAGTTGTAATGTATGAATGGTTGATAGCGTAAAGATAGTATCACAATATTAAAGGGGCCATTCTACAGACAGAGCAGAAATCATCTTGGATATTTAAATTAATGTATTAAAAATCATGTAACTATGTTACAACATGAATTAGGCCACTGCTGGTGCTCTGTATGTGAAACAATAGGATTCTTTGTACTTAGTTAAATTGAACAGTGTAGGTAGAACTTTTTTTTAAAATCACAATAGGTGTATATAATTTAAACAACTAAAACAAATACAAATTACAGTTTAATCCCAAGTTTGTAAGTCCAAAACTATTAATTAAAACACTATTGAAGTGAAAAGGGATGTGAATCACTATATTTTAATACAATACACCAAACCAGACAAAAAAAATCCACGTTGCCCACATAATTTTTATAAAAAATATAGAAACGTGTCACAATAATGCTTTATTAAAATAATTTATTTAGGCATGTCTTCAGTGAGGAGTGCCTGCTTTGTCTACAGTTTCATCACCAGAAATCATCACAGAATTTAATACTGTATACCTTGTTGAATTATTTGTTCTGTGATTATTTTTCTGCCCTACAGAAAGTAAACAGACGTCTTCATCTGTCCAAGAGTAAAAATACAAAGTTTAATGAGTCTGGCCAGCTGTGTGTGTTCTACCTGGTCTCCAGCTTTTGGAGCTTGTACATCCTCGCCACTGTAAGACACACACATACCCATACACTTGCACAAGTAAAAATATACACTCTATCTTCTTTCTTATAATTTATTACTTACATATTTAATTCCTTTTTTTGTTCAGGAAGGCTACCTTTTGCATCCCAGCAGCCTATGGGAGAACTATCCTCATTCACACCTGAGGTAAACACACTGAACACTACACAATATTCAGACCTTTATAACATTTAATATTATCGCATATTGCCGCTACCACACAAATCCTTGTATCTCCAAAACCTTGTATCTTCAGCTTTCAGTGGATCTCAAGATATTGGTATATACTTCATGAAAATTCTTAACACAGTAAAAAAAATAAATCAGTTTCACATTATATCAAAAACAGCAATAATGGAGATTTTTGTGTGACAGTAACAATATGCAGGTAAAACAGGGTCTAAATTAAATTTTGGATATTGAACAGTTAACTGTGATGCTATTATAGCTAGCAAAATGATTAAGTAGTAGCTCAGTATTAGAAAATGTAACAAGTTCCTGTATTCTTTTTTTATTAATAAATACATACATTAAATAACAGTTTAACAATGTTTCACGAAGTACATCTTGGGAAGCCACTTGTGTATATATATAAATAACAGTGTTAGAAAAAGTGAATGGTTATATTTAAGATGTTTCTCAGGAATTTACTGCTTTGTTTCTTTACTGCAAAGTGTGGCTGAGAACTGAATGCAGTCATTTTGCTGTGTTTCTGCAGCAAGTATTTTACTGTTCATTTATATAATATGCTGTAATCTCTCTCCTCACTGAGTTGCCATATTTTTTTATGTTTTATTGCCTTTTTTGCCATTAACTTTATGTAATATGTGCAAGAAAGTTTAACAGTGTACCTCTAACAAGGACTAAAACAAAAAGCCTTAAGACTGTATTAGCAGCCATTATAAAGCCATGGCGTCTAAATCCATCTCTCTCTCTCTTACTGTTGGTGTTTTTTTTTTTGTTTTTTTTTTTGCAGGTTTCAGGTGAAGTTTTTCTATCTCACTCAGCTGGCCTACTGGTTTCATGCCCTGCCTGAGCTCTACTTCCAGAAAGTGCGCAAGGTGAGAATGATTGAGGGATGAGGACAAAAGAGTGTCAGTCACAACAAAAGCTTATATATATATATACATATAAATCTGTGTGTATGCCTGTGTGTGTTACAGGAGGAGATTCCTCGTCAGCTGCAGTATATTGGTTTGTACCTGTCTCATATCCTGGCAGCGTACCTGTTAAAGTGAGTCTACAGATTTGAGAAGTAAAGTAAAACATAGCTGTTAGTTAGCTTGCTTTTGATTACACAGGGACACAGCGTTTCTGCATGTGTTTTGTGTTTCATACTTTTAACATACACATGAGGAGATTTTTTTAAACACTGCAAAACACTGCATGTTGTCCTCAGGACAGACATTAGGACAAATAGAAAAAAAAACATTAGGAAACGTAGCTGTAGATACGTCTATCTGTCTCAATTTGTCAGTCTATCTCTTTATCTCTCTCTGTTTATCTTTATCTTTTTTAAGAGAAGAGAACAGATACAGTTGAGTGTAAAATTGATATCTGTATTTGTGTCTCACTTTGTCTGTCTATTTGCCTCTGTTCTTCTTTCTGTCTGGCTTTCTATCTTAGAATAATATACAGTAGATCAAAACTATTCCAATACATGTTGTCTCTCTTTTTCCTTCTTTCCCTGTCTGCAATTTTGTAAATCTATGACTCTGTCACTATCTCTCAATCTCTCTCCCTTTCTTTTCATCTCTATGTTTCTATCTGTTTGTAAAAAAATAAATTGTTTTACATTTTTTTAAATATTTTTTTATACAATATCCAGGTTGGGATGTAAAGCTCTTCTAATTTAGTGTGCTTGTCTTTTTTTTTTTTTTTTTTTTTTTTGTCTTTTATTATTGCAGTTTCACCCGTGTGGGGTTGGTGCTGCTGTTCCTCCAGTATCTGTCTGAGATGGGTTTCCATCTCTCCAGACTCTTCTACTTCATTGATGAGACACATCATAAAATGTGAGACACACAGAAAGGCATAGGGTTTGTGGGGAAAGGGTGAGCTACACCTAGTGGCTATTTTATCAGAAATTCTACTCATATGTGCATTCTGCAGCTTTACACATACTGACTGTAGCCAGCTTGCAAATGCACAGTGCTAAGATGTTCATGTGTATTTGTGTAAGCAATGAAACAATCCCATTTTTTTGCCTCCAATTCCTAATCTTTCTTAGCCTACCAGCCACCAGCTCATGGTTCAACTCGCTGCCACTCACTCTGAAAGGTTCACCCACTTATAGAAAATGACACATCAGTGATCTGAATCTTTTCCACCCGATTCCAGTCCTTTTAAAATGATGCAATCGAACCCGATTTCTGATTACATGATTGAATCAGGGACATTCCTTCCTTGTGTGTGCTTGTATGTGGTGCTGTTGTATGAGTGTATTAGGCAGGGTTGCAGACTATATACATAAATGTAAAAGCAGGAGTGGGCAGTAATATTTAAAACTTATATATTATAATACTTTCAAACACTTTACAATTTTATATTGTATCTGATACTGAATATACAACATTCAGTGCCTCAATACTTAGTACTGGCAATATTTGCAAGAAAGTTCACATATACAGGGCAAGTGTTTCTTATTAAATAGCCAATAATTGCAAGGACAAGGTCAGAAACTTTGTATAATATTATTCAATACATACATTAAGTATGTTTTAATCAATGTATACTTATATAGCCCTGGAACAAATTAAGAGAGCACTTCAGTTTCTGAATTAGTTCAGTAAAATGAACATTGTTGTTTTATTCTATAAACTACAAACAACATTTCTCTAAAATTTCAATAAAAATGTTGTCATTTAGAGCATTTATTTGCAGAAATGAGAAATGCCTGAAATAACAAAAAAGATGCAGAGCTTTCAGACCTCAAATAATGCAAAGAAAACAAGTTCATATTCCTAAAGTTTTAAGATATTTGGTGGAATAACCCTGGTTTTTAATCACAATTTTCATGCATCTTGGCATGTTCTCCTCCACCAGTCTTACACACTGCTTTTGGATAACTTTATGTCACTCCTGGTGCAAAAATTCAAGCAGTTCAGCTTGGTTTGATGGCTTGTGATCATCCATCTTCCTCTTTTTTATTTCAGAGGTTTTCATTTTGGCAAAATCAAAATAACTCATAATTTCTTAAGTGCTTTCCTTTTTTTCCAGAACTGTGTATGTGCATTCATATATGTTAATTGTTGTTCATACAGGTTTGATATGTGGTCAGTAGGATTTGTCCTGACCCGTATGGTGATACTAACAGTGATGTTCTTGGCTGTGGGCTTTGGTTTGGCGCGGTCAGAAAACCAGATGCTTGACTGGGAGATGGGCAACTTCAACACACTTTCTATCAGGTTGGACACACACTTAGCTTCAGCACACTCTCCATCACGTTAAACATAAACTTTTATACACACCCTGTTCAGCTAAGTATAGGCTTGTTAAATGCAGGCCATCTGTTGCTGCACAGTTATCACCCCCCCACACACACACACTACGTTAGTGTCTAAAAGAACACCAGCAGTGTGAGGGCTAGAAGGTGTGTAGAAACTCCAGAAACATCAGCACCACTGTGTCTGATACATTCATACCAGCGACTCATTGGTACGAGATGCTGAGAATAGCCATCCAGATAATATTGGCTCAGTGGTGCTCACTTTTCATTGATAATTCTGATATTTCTTATAATCTGTCCAGTAAAGTATGAGTAATTAATGTGTATTTCTGTGATTGTGTGTGTGTGTGTGTGTATGTATGTATGTATGTATGTATGTATGTGTGTTTGCAGACTGCTGGTTTTGCTTCTAGTGTGCTCAACCCAGTCTTGGCTGCTGTGGAAGTTTTTCCGTTTCCAGCTGAGACGCACGCGGGAGTACAGGCTGGAACAAGCCCGGAAAAGAGCCGCTGCCAAGCAACAAACTCCACGTGCACCGAAGAGAGACTCAGGTATACACACACACACACACACTTAACTAGAAACATAAATACACTGACGTGCAAATCCTGGGATAAATTGAGCATGGCTTGGGACGCACACCTGTTGTAGGTGGGATTTAACAATGGGCAGCATGCTCATGGCAAGACAACATGCAACATGAATTGTTACTAGTTCCATACAGTAGGTCCACCATAAATTTGCAGGACATGATCTTTCCCTTGCATACAGCTTTGAAAACAAACTGTACATGGACTGCCATGACCAATTATTATTGGACTATTTATATTTATATATAAAAATGTATGATTTTAACGCTGTTAAGATTTCCAATAATTAAGCAAAAAAGCTGTTAAAAGTGATAGATGAGTCAAGAAAAATGAAAGAACTTGACAGTAAATGTCAAGTCACTGCCCACATAGTTCTGTGCATTTTTGGTTGTTTTATATGTTCTTTCATGGGGATGTTAAGCAGTACATTTCAGATTTTCTTTTAACGTGTTTATTGTTGTTATTATTATTAAAGTATTTTTATTGGTTATTCAATATTAACACACAAGCATATATTAAAAAGAGAGAGATATACAATATAGATAATAATTAAAAATAGGTGAATGCTGAATATATGGAGTCTCAAACTGCTTGATGAATGATTGGCAGCATTTATATAACTTTAGGATGTGGCATGACCTCTTTGACCCAGTATTTTTATTTTTAAAGACTCTGCCCTCATACACCTAGGAAGAATCATCTAGCTTCTGATTGTTTTGAAGTTGCTGCTATGTCTTCTGGAACAGTCTTAAATAGATGGGTATTATGGATTAGAATGTAGTACCCACTTCACAGCTCACTGCCAGCCTTTCCTGAAACTCCCAATTCTTCCTCCCACTCTACCACTGTATCTTTACGTGGCTCAGGGTGAGGGAGCGGACTCTTTGAACGGTTTCATACAGAATAGAAGACACTTCTCTGCCTTAAGGGTTTATATATATAAATATATATATATATATATATATATATATATATTTTTTTTTTTTTTTTTTTTTTACAAAGCTGAATATTTGAAGGTATTCATATTTAATGTTAATGTTAAGTTTGACTTTAAATGGCAAATTAAAAAAAAATCTCAGGATTCTAGTTCTGATGAATGTTATATTAAGGTTCTAATATATTCAAAATGCCTCATATAAGTTTGTGTCATGTGAATAATGTGACAAATAAGTGAATAATTAATAACGTTTATAACTTGAGCATGATGATCAAAACAAAACCTTAAGTGTGTTTACTTATTTATTTTATTATATTAAGAACAAAGAGCATCACTGCAATTCAAAAAGTGTTATTTAAAACAAAAATAAGATAACAGTGTGTGTTGGACCTTTTTTAATACTGCAGATAAACAGAGAAGGAGACTACAGTTACCAAAATACCAACATTCTGCCAAATCTACCACATTTTCCACAACAGCATGCAACTGTACTTGCTAACATGGACAACACTGGTGTCCTGGTGTCTTTCCTCACAGCCTTCTTATTGTAAGGTCACTCAGTTTGTGAGGGCCGCCTGTTCTAATCATATTTATATGACTTTTTTTTTGTTGTATCTATTTGCTGACTGGAACATTCCAGACATCTGTCTTTATACTACAGTCACTTAAACACATCATCTGTTAGAATACACGCAACTATTGACTGGATTTCTGTTGAATTAGGCCAATCACTGATTATACTTTTATATATTTTTTTATTTAACTGACATTACTTCTTGATAAAAAAAAAGCCATTTTAACCATAACTCATTTAACAAAAGAAATTAAAGCGTTAAATACTTTTTATGGGCACTGAATGTTTATCAATGTTCTTCAACTTCAAGGGTGCTTAACTCGATTCTTACAGCATCCTGTGCATTCTGTGCAGTAATATATATGTGTATGTGTATGTAAAACAATCCATTAATATCAGAAACATTTGATCTGTAGTGTAAACCTCACTGTGACCAGAACTGAAAGAAACTGAGGTTGCATAACACTCACACTTTCACCACTGAAATTTGACACAGATGTTACTTAATAGCATTTTAGAGAACATCCTTCAATTGTGTGTGTTTATGGGGAGAAACCTGACCTGGGGAGGAATTCTGAATTATAGGTCAAAATTTACGTCATACGTCTCTTTAGTTACAGGGGAACGGTGTGGACTATTCTAAAGAGTGTGTCTCATTTCTAAAATGAGCTTTGCATGAGTGTTAGTGGGTGTTTATTAACATCAAGTAATTAAACAAAGTTTAATAACTAACAATATATAGACATTTACTACATGAACAAAAGTATTGGGACACCTGCTCATTTATTATTTCTTCTAAAATCAAGGATATTAAAAAGAGTTTAAATTGCTTTTGTTGGAGTAACTGTCTCTACTGTCCAGTGTAGACTTTGTGTAGATTGTGTAGATTTTGAAACATTGCTGTGAGGAGCACTTGTGAAGTCTAGATTTCGAGAGATCAGTGTATTTATGTATGTGTTCAACATTTCTGCTTCTTAAATAGCAATAGTTAGAAAACAGTAGTCATTAAATGCAATCAAATCCTCACAGCATTGCTTCCAAATATAGTAAAAAGCCTTCTAGAACAGCTGTCTAGAACTTCCTAGACAGTAGAGACTGAAAACTTTTTTTGAACCCTTGATTTTGTCCTTCTTTGGCCCACATGCATATGGTATTTTTTTCTTATTACTATTGAGGTATGCATATGACATTCATGTCTATTGAGTTCAGAACTCCTAAAACTTTATGAATATGAACTTGTTTTCTTTGCATTATTTTCTTCTATCAATCATTTCTCATTTTCTGCAAATAAATGCTCTAAATGACAATATTTTTATTTGGAATTTGGGAGAAATGTTGTTGATAGTTTATAGAATAAAACAACAATGATTCAGAAACTAACGTGGTCTCTTAATTTTTCCAGAGCTGTATATGTGATATATGTATATTTTATATATATTTATATATATATAATTAATTTTTAATTAACATAAGTGGGTGGAGCTAATCAGCTACATGATTAATAGGCATGTATATGTTACTTACTTATTTACTTGTACTTATGTATTGCCTAACAGTGGGGATGCCTTGATGAAACTTACTAAAGTGGATAGTGATGTTTATATCATGTGGTATCTGTTTTGCAGTTGGTCACCATGAGAACGGCGTGCTGAAGGCGGAGAATGGAACGTCACCCAGACTGAAGAAGCTTAAATCTCCTTAACCCCGCCCCCTTCTTCAGGCTGACTTCGGCACAAGGGACAAGAACAGGAACAGGACGCTGCTTCCTTTTCTCCGATCTTCAGAGACTGAGGGTGGTTTGACATTCTGTACAGGACCATCATATTTATATCAGCACCCTTAAAAGACCATGATCTTTTCTTATCATTCATTTCAACATCATTATCAGTATTTTGTGTTGTTTTGTTTTTTTTAAATCATCATTGCATTCTTTTTTTTTTTTTTTTCATTTCTTTTTCATTCCCTCCACCCATCAAGCCATGATTGCCTTCAATATGTTTTCTCAATCAGTACTGTATCACTGGCCTGTTCTGGGGAGGTGCTAAAAGGCGCTTAAGTGGCCTAGGAAGGACCCCCAGCGTATAGGTCAGCCCAGTGTGTGAATACTTCAGCAATAGTGGGATCAAAAAATTACATTTAAACAGTTTTCCTTTTAACCCATTCGGACAAGATTCTAGTTTTCTAGTTCTGCTTTAGTCAGTGATCATGAACAAGCAATGTGTTCTACAGTGTCAGAAACCTTTTGATCAAGTTAGTAAGGATTTAAGCAGCGTGAACAAGATCTGTAGTTTTTTGTGGACATATTTGTGGGTGTCAGTATATACAAAAGCGGTTGCTAACCTTTTTTATTATATATTTTTTTTTTAAATCATGGGAAGCAAAAAAGCCATCTGTGAGTTCTAATTCACCTTTTTTCCAGCTGCCAATGCAGCATTACCAAGTAGCTCGGAGAAAAGCGCAGCGTCTCAGCTCCGATACATCAGCTAACAGACGTCTGTGCTGACCGACATCACCCTAAGTGTGATGTAGAAAGAGGGCGCCATCTACTCACCCAGAGAAAGCATGACCAATTAAATTGTGCTCTCTCGGAATCCGGCTGCTGATGGCAAACAGCTTTGCCTGAGATTCAAACCAGCCTTCTTCTAATCTAAAGAGTGATGCTTGTTAATGGGCTCTAAGTTTTCTTTACTGATTAGATTACTGGTTAGGTTGTAGCTTAAATAACTACAGAAGCAAAATTCATACCTTGGCTCACTGACTACATCCAGGGTAATGGAGAGAAAACTGTGTAAATGTTAAATTTGTGCCAAACTATTGCTATAAAAACAAAGGGCCGATTCTCAAAAGCTGCATATCCTGGGTTTGTCCCAGCCATGTTCTCTGCCTTTGTCTGTAACTTTTTTTGCAACAGGATTTGAAGGTCGCAGTTATAGAGCGAGCAGGTGTGAGACACGATTTGCTGATTTCCACTAGAGGCAGACCTATATATATCATTTGGTGGATAATCTAAGACTAGATTGATAAACTATACTATTACTGCTATCAGCAAGGGAAACAAGAAACTAGAGACCCCCTTTTTTTAAAGCTAATATTCATAGTCATTAGTCTCAAAATCAGCCAAGCCCCTTCGCATTGCTGCAAGTGCAGTACTGTGCAGATGTCTTGGTCAGATACAAAAGTGCTTAAAAAATATTTGACTCTAACATGCATTTTTCAGATGCATATGACTAAACAAATAAACAATAATGGTGGAAAAAGAACTAAAAAAAAAAAAAAAACTCAGTTTTTGGTCAGTAAAGGCATTGATCTGTTAGTTATGTTGGAAAAGCACAGGCTGGGTTCTGGATTTCTCCAGACATAATATGAATGTTTTCTATTCCTCCAGCAGCTTATCTCATTTACTTTAATAAAAGACTGGATGTGATAAACTAGCTGTCAGATGGGAGCTGTAAATCTTGCCCTTAACAACAAAGTGCTTCTGGGAAAGTAATCTCAGATTAATAGCTTTACAAGTGATTGTCTATTTGGCTTAATATTTTGCACAGTACTGTACAATTATCACATATACGGAACACGTTACAACTCAATCCTGATGTTCTAAAATGTATAAAATTGTATTTTTTCAGTAGTTTCAGCGTCAAACTGTTGGACTGGTCAGATGTCAATGGTTAATGTGCTCAGAACTCACTAGGGTATATGTTATGATTTTAGAATCCCAGTGCTTTTATTAAAACCCTTGTCTTGATTATTAATAGTTTGCTCTAGTTTGGATTCGCTCTTGATTATCCTGTTGTGAAGGTAAAGGCAGACCGTAAGGCAAGAGTTTACAACCCCGTTAAAGGGCCAGTTTCTTAAAAACGCAATCAGATATAGAACCACAAACCTCGATGTTTGTTTACCCCTGCCGGCACTATGATATTTTGTATGTAAGTGTTTAATAGAGCAAGTATGTTTTGTTGTAGTGGTTATGAACTGTATAGAGTTTACTGTTTTAGGGCTTTATGTTCTGCATTTGATTGAGGCCGTTGATGAACACAACAGACACACACACACACACACTCATGCCTGCATGAACACACATTGGCAGAGCTGTAATGTCTGGTTGCACAGATTCTGTAATGTATAACGGTTAATGGATTTTCTATTACAGCGCTTTACATGTTTGCAGATTATGTGAATGTACGTGACAATGCTTTATAAATATTGATCCTTTTTTGACAAATGGAGTGAATATTTTTTTTGGTGTTTGAGAGAACAGCTCTGCATGCCAACAATGTTAATTATTTGTTTTATTTCTACACCCAATGCATTTATGATCAGCCTCAATACCGCAATATAGGGAATTTTGGGTATACTGTAGGGTATATATTGGTGATCAAGAAGGAAAATGATGCTGTTGAAAAGAGCGCAGCCAAATGCCAGAAAGAAGTAAAAAAGTACACAGATATTTCCTTAAATGTCACTGTGATAAACTAAGGAGATAACAGAGAAAAGCAGAACAGAGAAAAGAAAGGGCTACAACTTTATCTGTAAGAAACAGGAAATGAGCATTTCTGATACAGGATGATTCTGGAAGTTCAGGAAGATGGTGGACGTCCTTCATCTTTAAAGAAAAAAAAAGCAAAGTTAGCAAAATATAGAGAATGAACAGAACAATTTTGAATAAAAAAACTTTTTTTTTGCTTATACTTATACTAGTTCACTGTGTCAAAAACCACATAAGTAACTTTATTAGAGGTTACTCTTTAGAGGTGTGTAATGATGTAATTTAATAAGCACTATAATTACTACTAGTATATGAGTATAAGCTTCTGTTACATGTTACCTACATTAGTCTCCTAGCTCCAGAGCCCAACTCTAAACACTGTTTGTTTTGGCAAATCATATTCGTTCAAGGGGAAAGGAGAGAAATTGGCTAAATTCGATTTTTCACTCAGATGTGGCTTTATTGCTCAGCACTGCTGCACTGAGGCTGTTAGTGGTTCACAAAGGAATTTGTGATAAAAAATATCATAAGCAGAACCGTTTCTGAACATCTGGGAGCCCTGATGAACATACAACCTGCTGGTCCTATAAAAGAGGAAAACAACAGGCTCCATTCATGTAATGTGAGCAGATTTAATTTAATTTTAAATCATTCATAAAACAGGACTAACTATTTAGTTGATATATACAGCTCTGGAAAAAAGAGACCACTTCAGTTTCTGAATCAGTTTTTCAGATTTTGTTATTTATAGGTTTGTGTTTGAGTAAAATGAACATTGTTGTTGTATTATATAAACTAAGGACAACATTTCTTCCAAATAAAAATAGTAATTTAGGGCATTTATTTGCAGAAAAATGGCTGAAATAACAAAAACAGGCAGAACTTTTAGACCTCAAATAATGCTGAGAAAACAAGTATATATTCATAAAGTTTTAAAAGTTCAGAAGTCAATATTTGGTGGAATAACCCTGTTTTATAATTACAGTTTTTATGCAGTTTGGCATTTTCTCCTCCACCAGTCTTACAAACTGCTTTTGGATAAGTTCAGGTTGTTTTGGTGGCTTGTGGCGTCCTCTAGATTATATTCCAGAGGTTTTCAATTTGGTAAAATCAAAGAAACTTATCATTTTGTAGTTGTTTAATTATTTTTTCCAGAGCTGTATAAACATCCAGCTAGACATGGTCTCTCTAATGTCTCACTATAGCAAGTTCCTCTACAGCAAGTGGCAAATGTATAGATCATTAAATAATAGGATAAAATCATAATGTCAATTTCTGCATCAGAATAGTTGTTTTGGCTTGTTGGTGGAGATGTAGAGACTTTTTGCAGTGATTTCTCAGCCCCAGAGCTTCTTTGTATTGTATGGTAATTATGAAGGAACATTTGTAAAAAGAAAAGCTCCACATTTGCAAACCACTGTTATAAATCACTCACTCATTCCTCTACTAAATCTGGTGTTTATTAAAGTTCTTTAGAAAGTCCATTTTACTCCTAATTTACTTACAATTTGCATATAGTTAAATATTCTGCGTATACACAGAAGATGCTGCATTGTTAATTATGGGGTCCTTTAGTGGCCTGGAGCCCTGCTTAAAGTCCCAATGTGGTGCTAAGTAAAAGTTCCCTGTTTAACTTGTCAAAATCTCTTTTTCTAACGAAGCATGGAGTCGTTCAGAGTTCTTAAAAGTATGAATAATAGATACAGAAATTTTTCAAGATAAAGATAAAGGTGAGAATGCCATTTTACCTGCAGCTGGGTCAGGTAGATTTAGGGAGGTGTGGTTTGGGTCCAGTGCTTTGCTTTGGCCTAGAGCCTGTCTCAGTGAGGACAGTGTCTTCTCTGGGATTTGTTCCTGCTCTGCCATCGACTCCAGATAGGTGAGCACATACTGATCGGCATCCGTCAACACAAACCGGTGCCTGAACACTAACATGAGAGCACAGGAAACAAGAGAGTAAAACAGAGGCAGACAAGAAATACAATAAGTAATCAGCATTAAAGACACAGGTCATGTAATGATACTGATTAGAGGGTCCAGGTCTGGAGGGTCTTGTAATGTGAAGTTTCGGTTATTTCCCTGCACACCTGATACAGTTCCCTAACAGGTAATGGGTAAAAGTTATGGGATCGCAGTATGCAAATGTGCCTGATTCCTGCCTTCAAGGAGCAGAACTAGACCTGGCCCCATTATCAGAGAAAAGTTCTTGTTTTCCTCACCCTCCACTGTGGCTCCGATGGCGAAGTCGGCCGGGCCGTAGTACTCCGGGTTTTCCACTGTACTTGATGGTTTAGGAATGCGTGTCTTCTCCAGGAACTTGCCTCCAAGGATGCCGAAGTTGCGCCGAGATCTTTCAAAGATGCTGATCATGTCGTTGGACAGGTAATAGGAAAGGATGAAGTGACGGCCTTCGTCATTAGGATTCTGTGAGTCCTGCACACACACAGTAAGTCTTTACAACTGAGCAGTTTTTATTATTATATTAATCAGTTGCCATTTTATCTGTGGCCTATTGTGGTTTAATTCAATGTGTATAATGCCTGTTTTAATTACTTAGTATAATTAAAACATAATAATAATAATATATTAATAAATATATAAAAAAATAATAATTTAATGCCTCCAACAGTAAAACATTAAGCCTTATATAATAAAGACTTTAAATCGGAATAGCAATGTTCATCAACTAAACGAATATTTAAGCAAGTAGGCGGTGTAGAATGGTCTCACTTTCTTTTTACAACAGGTGCATTTAAAAGAGTCTATTGAACTACTGAAAAAAGTACTGTACATATTTGTATTCTGATTTACTACAAATGTATGTTCTCACCAGTTTGGCAGCGTAACGCAGGACTTTATGGTCATTCTCGAGAAGTTTTAAAAGGTCTTTCTTGGGCGGTTTGGGAATTAGAGAAAGGCAGTTCTGCAGTGAGTCCTCAAGAGAGCCAAAACCATTGTATGGTGGAATCACCTGTGTTTATGCAAGAGAAGGGCAAATAAATGTATAGTTCAAAAGTATAGTTTTGTGAAAAATCAGATGAACAAGACTAAACATTGACCTCAAATGCAGTCCAGCAGCCAAGACATGTTTAATTAATGTTAGATTAATGCTACAAACAAACACTGCAAACAAAATCTTAATTTACTTGCATCAAATGCATCAAAATGCTGCACATACAATTTAAAACATACAAATGTCATGGAACTACAGTATGATCTGCATAAAGTCCTACTTTCTAATACTATTCCACCTTGAAACTAGCACACAGTGCCCAGAAAAGTCTCACGTTTTTGAGCATGTATTTAAGGAATTGAGACAGGTCTAAGTTTTTCTTAGCAACATGCAAATTTCAGATAAATGATTGCATTAGAGATCAGTCATGATCATTAATTTTTTCACCAAAATATCTAAACTGTGTATAAATTCCGCTCCACTGTCTCTTGTCCTCCAAAATCTCATGTATTTGTTTTTTTTTCACACGGTTACACAGCTGTAATACTTTATAATCACTTTAAAATCAGTACATGAATTGTTTTTATTGTGGAATTATTTTTGCACTATTAATACATGCCCAGTAAATCCCCCTGTTTCAAGCTAAATGATTGTGAATAGATAGATAGAAAAGCAGACAGATGGCAGAAATGTTATTCACCTTCTTGCAGTCTTCCTGGGTTTTCTGTTGCACAGGGAGGGGCTTTAGAGGGATGTCAGGGTGATGCTGCTCGTAGTATTTCCGAGTGAACTCATCACAGTCGTACAGAAGGAATCGCTTACCCATGAGCCTCAGCTCCTCACCTACTCGAAAGTTCTTTGGAGAATAAAACTCCTGAACATCTTGTGGAGACACTTCCAGAACACAGCTGGGGAATGGCTCTAATAAAAAGAAAATGTTAGTAAAAATGAGAATGAAAAAAGTTTTCTTAGATACTGTCTCTGTTAAAAAGTTGACTGGATTGGACTAACTGGACCCTGTGGCAGAAATTATAAATGGTCTATTATTTTCCTTAAACATGGAATTTAAAGTTCTGTCCATAGAACCTTCTTTCTTATTCAGTGTTTTTCTAATAGTTGACTCACAAGCAAAGGCTTCCTTTATTAAGCAAGTAAAGCACCAGTAAAGCCTATTTTCCCAATCTCATTTCCTTAAATGAAACTCCTTTGATAATTAGCTTTAAACGAAATCAACACAGGGGTTCACTTACTTTTTCTAGCCTGTAATTTAGATATTTCTTCATAGTGTATATAATGTTTCACTCCCTAAATAAAACCAATGAACAGTTCAACTGCTTTTCAGGGTTCTTGCTGCATTTTAAGTCAAATTTAATGCTTTTAAGACCTTTTAAAGACCTCAATAAATATAATTTAAGGCCCAACATTTAGACATAACTTAGAAAGTATTATAAATAAAGTAAAAAATAACTTAAATAATTGATTGTATTGAAAATTAAAACTTAAAATTTCCCATTTGTTATACATTTTCTTTTACAATTTTGTTCCATTGTGATTAAGAACATGTTCGCATGTTAGCTTGCTCGCCGCTAATGTTAGCTAGCTCTCTGCTAACCCTAGTTTTCTCCCCGGTAACGTAGCTAACTCGCCGCTAACATTAGTATGTTAGCTAGCTCGCTGCTAATGTTAACTCCGCTAACCTTAGTTCTCTCCCTGTTAACGTTAGCTAGCTTGCCGTCGATGTTAGCTAGCTCTACACTAACCTTAGTTCTCTCCACAGTAACATTAGCTAGCTTGCTGTTAATGTTTGCTTGCTCTACGCTAATCTTAGTTCTCTCCACAGTAACATTAGCTAGCTTGCTGTTAATGTTAGCTAGCTCTACGCTAACCTTAGGTCTCTCCAAAGTAACAATTTAGAATATAAATGAAATTGAGAACATGAAATTCTTTACATTTAGGGTGAGAAAGTCTTTATCTGGGTGTTCATATGACTTACGGCAGACTTCTTTAATGTCTTTAGGTATTTTCTGTCTGTGCAGAAGCACAGGAACTGTGTCTCTGCCACTGTTGGACTCCTGAACTATGCGAATCTCCACTGAATCGTCAACCAGGTAATAGTGCACTATCACTTCAAGCTTCTCTCCATACAGAGAGTCAGAGTCATCCCAAACAGCGAAGAACCGCAGCACCTACGCACACAAGCACAAATTCACACATATGGTGCATATTTCTTATTTTTCAACCTGCTACTACTTAAAAAAAGTCGTTTCCACGACCAGGACACTTTTAATTGATTTTACATTACTGAAAACTGATTGCTGTTCCCAGTTATTGTTATAAAAGGGAGACCAGCAAGAGTTTTAACATATTTCTATTCTCTTTATAAGTTTTAGTGATTAACAGTAGTGTGTGTATCTCTCAAATATAATGTGTGTGGGTTACCTTGCGATCCATGGTTAGAAACTGTTTGAATCTGTCATAGTTTGTTGAAGAAATGTCAGGGAGCTGGGGTTGAATCTGTCGGCTTGAGTGTGGGTCACCAGGGATCTGCTCAGGGTCGTTTAGAACTATCCCCTGACTCTCCATGAACTCCTACAAACACATACACACAGATATACAGATATACACATAAGTAATCAGATGGCTTGGAGGATCACATTACCACAGCAAAAAAATCCCAGTGCTAAATGTGGGTAAGGATTGTTTATGGTCGGAGTTTGATTTAGGATTAGTTTGCTTAGGGTTAAGTTTATGATTAGGCTTCCTATTAGTAAGATTGTTTTTAAGGTGTTTGTAAGTGTTTGGTTAGTTTTTGGATTACTATGTTTAGGATTTTAGATTATATGGTTATTTTACATTCATAAATAATCAGATGGCTTAAACAATCACATTACCACAGCAAAAAAATCTCAGTGCTAAAATGTGGGTTAGGATTAGGGTCACTATTTTTATTTTTATGGTCAGGGTTTGATTTAGGATTAGTTTGGTTAGGGTTAAGTTTAGGGTTAGGCTTCCCATTAGTAAAAATGTTTTTAGGGTTAGGTTAGGTTTTGGATTTTAAATATTATGGTTATTTTTGGAGTTTTTGTTTAGGTTTAGAGTTCATTTGGTTATGGTTAGGGTGAGTATGATTATAGTTTAGAGTTAATACTTGGCGTGAGGTTTGGAATTAATATTTTTAAGGTTTATGTTGTTTACTGTGGCTATAGGGTTAAGAATAATGGATAGTTAAGGTCATGGCAAGAAAGAAGTTTTAGGTTTAGGGTTAGTATAGTTATGGCCATGGTAGTTTTACATGGTAGCAAAACTAACAATGATAATTTACTTATAGTAAAAACAAGTATGCATAAGTGTGTACCTGGGTGAAGGGGTCACAGTTTGTGATTCTGTACACAGTGTTATACACAATCATGTCCATAGCAAGGTTGAAGTCCTTCCAGTGGTAGTGCTCCCCGGGCTGGTTTTTGGGCAGTCGGTGACGTTTGATCTGTTTGATTTCCTTTTCATTTGTGTTTTTCAACTTTGGCTTCATCACACAAATGCTGTCATCCTCCAGGTAGTAGTAGATCACTACAGGCTGCACATAGAAATGCTCGTTTGGAGAATGTAGCACTTCTTCCTTGTAATAACCATAAAAACGCAGCACCTAGTGGTAGAGAACATACAATTCAAAGTTATGGTCCATCTGGTTTAAAAAATAGTTCAAATAGTTTTAAAAACACACAACTTCCAGTAGGTTTTGCACTTGAGCAATATTTAATATATCATAAAAAAGACTCTGAGTAACAGAGTAACAGATTTCCAGCGATACAGTAGTTTACATTAAAAACAGCATGTCATACTATTCCATAATTGTCACAAGAGACATATACCTATAGTAATACTATATTATTGTTATAACAAACACTGCTCATTATACTCCCTCTCCTTTTGAACCAATATTGTGCAAATTAGCCAGATTGACCTATCAGATTGTAGATTGTTTCCCATCGTCTACATGTTGAAGGTTCAACACTGGAATGAGTAGGAGATATAGTTTGAATAATGTATTTAAAACATAGCATGTTTCCAGTGAGCACTGACTGATATGTGATGACCATGGATGTCTGGTTTTGGGTCAGCCTGGACTGACCGAAATTAGCTTAAAATATATACGCTTTTTTCACTTTTTAACCAAATTATGGATACAATTTAAAGTAACTTTTTTAACTTCTAATTTTAAGAACCACAAAGCTAAAGAGCCTTATCCCATCTCCTTACCTTCTTGTCATAAGCCACAAAAGCTGGTATAAAGTCCCGCGGGGGGCTGCGAGTGGGGGTGCCGTAGGTGAGGGTGGGGATCTGACTGGACAGCTGCTTCATCTCGTTTTGAAGGATGTTCTCTGAGAGCAGGGGATCCTGGCCTATTCCCGCTGTGGGCCTAAGAGGCAGCGCGTAGCCGTTCTTATAGGACAGAGTTTGTGGTCTGTGGAAGGCTGATTTCTGAGGAATGGGCCAGAGTGAGAATTGAAGATAGAATGCAAACAATCACATCTGCTACAATTAAAAATTGTGGGCAATATGGTAATATTTATTGATATAATGATTTATTCTATCAAAATGTGATTGTCGCTATATAAAATTAAATTAATGAAATTACAGACATGTTTCTGTACAATTTGATTTAGACCAAATGTATATTAATTAATTTAGCACAACAAATAGATTTATTAAAATTATAACAATATTTGTATTTACCGTTTTTCCATTTATTTTTTTTTTTCTGGACAAAAAGTATTTTTTGTCCAGAAAAAAAAAACTCTATCCTGGTAAGCAAGCTGAATAACCAGCCCTTGACCAGCGTAGTGTAGGTTACAAAACTGATTGGCCCCTGAAGTGCCCTTGTCCTGTCACTCATCTGTAAGATTGAAGGTAGATTCAATTCCATGCTCAAACACTACATAAACAGTGTCATTAAAGTTTATGTAGGAAAGAAGTTCTGAACTGACTTTGTAAAAATAAAATTTTTTTTATATATATATTTTTTCTTATATGCTGTGTGTGTTTGGGAGTATTTTTTATGTGCAGCCAAAATGAGGGTTTCTATTTCGTGTAGATATTATACGATTTTTATTTTTAAGAGATTTATACAAGAGGGTCAGAAGGAATTTACAGGTGAAATCTTAAACATGCCACTCAAATACTGCAAATGAATTACTGAATTCCTAGGACACTGTGACAGAAGAAACTAAATATTTCTATATTTATTCATTTTCTATATTTTACTCTATTCTATATTTTCACACAAAGAAATATTATTAAATTAAAGCCAATCTCCTTCGACTTTCTTATCGATTGTTCCAACCATTTAACGTTAACCATTCAAATGCTTTAATCAACTAGCTAATGGTTTTACGCTCTTATTTCTTGAACAAAATGTTAAAATACAGGTTATAAAACTCTTGGGGTTTCTGTCACATCCGGACTCTAGCCTTACAATATTATAGTCATGTTCCTACAGTAAGAAAAAAAAACACGAATGAGCTGCTCACTATACTTGGTATCAATATTCAGAAGTGGTATTTAGATATATCTAAGATTTAAACACATTTAAAATATGATATGAAACAATAACAGCCCACAATATTTCCCAGGGCTAGTAGACATATTTATTAGTTAACGTTATTTAAAACAGGTCTCTCACCGTTGTGTCTCGAAAGCTGTTCCCAGGCAGGAAAGGAAGACCGTGTGTGGTGCTGACAGACATTTTATGGGACTTCTTCTTCACAAATTTACAAGTTAACCGCCTCTTTTCTAAGGATGTAAACTGGATTAAAGTGTGGATTAAATCGCTGTGTGAACTCGCCTCCTCTGGGACCACAGCGGACCTGCGGTCTGATACAGGACGTTTGTTTATTAGCTCTGGTATCCCGTGGCAACCGTGGGTCCCACTGAGCATGTGCACAGTATTATATTTTTATTTATTATTTAGTCCCTCAAACATTTACTCTGTAGTAAAACACAGTTAAATCTGTAACACAGCTTTTTTACACACATATAACAAAGCTTAGTTGAACTGTGCGCTCGTGTGCAGGAATGCAGGTTACCGTGTTGGGTTTGTGTGTGTAATAATGTGCAGTATACATGTGACCGGCAGATGTCGCTCCACACCAAATAATAAGCACAACAGCATCAACACAGTCCTGTAGAGTTCAGTCTGAAGTTTATTCCAAGCACAGGGATTAGGGTAAAGCTGGGTTAATGCAGGGAAGCAGAGCAGGTAGAGTACAAAAACACAGTTTGTGTGGTCCTTGAATTTAAATTCACCATCCTAAGATATCCTGAACACTATAATTCTATGAAAAACGTGTCCAGCACTCGGGTTGAAACAGAAAATATTACAGCAAAGTCGGACAAGGCAAGGAAAAATCTGTGTTTTAAACACAGGGAAACAAGTGAGACCATTGTGTAAAACCAATACTTTACTCTTTGTATTTATTTCTTGTTGCTGGAAAACTTTATGGCATTCCTGGTGCATAACTTCAAGCAGTTCAGCTTGGTTTGATGGCTTGTGATAATCCATTTTCCCCTTGATTATATTCCAGATGTTTTCAATTTGGTAAAATCAAAGAAACCCATAATTTTATGATATCTCTTATTTTGTTCCAGAGCTATACATTCCTCTTTGAATAAATCAGTAATATATCAGCAATATATCATTTGGAATGAATATATACATATACACTTGTCAGACACATTGAAGTATACCCTGCACTGTACTACATGGCCATAACACCTTGCACAGTTGTTTCAAAATTTCAGCATCATTTTATCACCATAAACAAAGGCATTGAGAAGTTGGTGTGAAATTGGGCTACTTTACACAGGTGGTGATGAAAATCCAGGGTCCAAATGACTCCAACACAAATGCAGACATTTTAATAGCTACACAAACTCTCTGATGCATGTCAGTGCATCGTGTTGCACTCATAGTCAGTGTGATAATTTCTGACCCTGTAAGTTTCTCTAGAATCAAGTGTTTCACACCAAATCACTCTAAACGTCTATGTTTATTTCTTCGCCATTTATTTATGCAGAAATTTTTAAACATCTTTAAAACGGACTGGAGGGGACTGTAACAAATTAAAAAAAAAAGGATTGCATCAGCATAGCCTAATCAATCAATAAATAAATCACTGATTGACATGATTGCATTTATATTGGTTTCATAAACAATAAAACCACCAATGATGAATTAACTTACTAAAACTAAATGAACTAAGAGTTAATTCAACAGCAGCAGTTGTATGGTGTTTAATGTCCCATGTTCTAAATAAGGCACTCAACTTCTCTGCATAATAAAAGCCTGTTTAACATGTAAAAACACTAAAGGCTTCAACCTCTTTGAGGTTTACACTTCCGGATATTTCCTGCGGACACTTTTTCAGCAAAGTACATCCTGTATTTTTTTTGTTTTAAAAATAAAAAATAGTATCATTTTACACAGAAACACTTGGATTACATCCCTGAGCTATCACATGAATGCTGCCACAGTATAAAAATATTTCATAATAACCATTCAGGAAAACAAAAACAATAGGAAAAAACTATTAAATATTCAAAATATATTTTATAAGGGCTGAGATGAATTCCAAGCATTTTTTGTTCATCTATTTTTCCTCTTTTTTTTCTCAGGTAAAGTTCAAATACATCACGCGAGCCAAAGGTCGTATTTATGAGCAGTCTTCAGACCTGGTCAGTTTCCTTGATCTTGTCCTGATACCCATCCTGACAGGCAGAAGGAAAGGATCAATCAAGAGTGCTGGAAGTGTTTAGAGCTTATTCCATCTTTCAGAGCTGCCTCAAACTCCTATATGCTGCCAAAAAAAAAATCATCCTACAGCTGGGACAATTAGCACCCCCAAAATATGGACTGCAACTCCCAGGAGCCTAAGCATCCTATAAGTTCAGGAAAAGAGTTGTTGGTGGTCGTATTTACATGGTGTTGGACCACACTGGGGTTGAAATGTCACGCTTACCAGGCTGAGGAGCTTATTCTCACCGCAAAGGCCTGGAGGTGCCAATCATTGACACACACACACACACACACAGCCCAGAGTCCAGCTGAAATAGGCCAATACAGTCTGTGTTGTAGTTTTCTGCAAGTCCTTTCGAAAAACTACAACCCCCAGCTATGGCCAACCAGAAGCAAAATAAATCACAGCCTGGGCAGTGGAGGAGTATATGTTAGGGCTGCAACCAGTAGTTGTTTTGAATATCATTTATTAATCTATTTGCTTTAAAGACTAATCAAACCTGTATGTTTTCTTTGTTTTCTTCCTAGTCTGTGCAAGTTGCAAATCATTATTTTAACGGTGAAACAACAGAAGCCATATTGCCCCAGTAGTGTACTGCATTCTGTTAGAATGCACCATATAAAGATTATAGATATCCAGAAATGTTTCAGAATGACTGCATGGACCATATGAATGTCATAGATTGTTATAGAGTGCTTTTAAAATGGCATAGCAGTAGTCAACCTGCCCCCTGCATTTATATATAATATATAATTTAATATAATCTGCATTGCATTTCAAAAGTCAGAATGACTGTGTGGATCATATATAAACATTATAGAGCAAACCACACTACAGAGGCCACTACAGTGGTGTGATAGTGGTTTGCAGTCTGAATTAAAAAGCATTATAGAGCAGTTTAAAATGGCATTAGAGAAACCATAGCACTTAACGCTTCCAATGGTGTATTTAAATCGATCAGAATGAGCTTGTGGATCATATTTATGATTTTTATACAACTTAATGGAGCTTTTTAAAGTAAAATTAGAGAAGCTATATCACCCCTACACTTCCTGTAGTGTACTACAGTCTGTCAGAATGAATGAATGTATCATATGGCCACTATAGAACATTTTATAGAATTTTCCCTATCACTCCCCGCACATCTTGTTGTGTTTGTCTTATTTTAGCATAATTGACTAATAGCTGCAGCCCTACTGTGTGTATTTCCATGCCACTGAGATACGTCCGTTAATAGTATCGGTTGAGGCTTCGTGTGCCCGGTATGTCCGGCTGTCCATTCATCCAGATCTCGCGGATGATTCTCTCTCTTTCCTCCAGCCGTTGTGCTCTCTCCAGCTCCTCGGCGGAGGTGAAAACGTTGGTGTTAAGCGTGCGCTCAAAGCGCCTGTGTCGTCGCGCCGACAGGTCTGAGCCTGAGTCCCAGTCTGAGTCCGAGCCGCTGCTGCCGCTGTCCGACTCGACCGGCCGCGGACGCTTCTTGCTGACTGTCCGATTCCGCCTGCAGTCCGTCCGACAGGAAATGTGCACCACCAGAGCGAAGAGTGTGAGGAACAGGCCCGCACACACACCGCACATGAAATACAGAGCACAGCGCTCTGGGTGCTCTGTGGACACGCACAAAATAAACACAGGATTAGCTTGGTCAATTCATTAATCACATTAAGCCCATCCATAGCAGTTTTCCACAAAAACTCTACTATAGCAATACCTTCAACACATTCAGCAGACTACTCTAGACAACGCTCGCCTGGATAAATCAATCAGCAGCATAAATAAAAAAAAGCAGCATCAAAGTGAAGCTCCACTGTAACAAGAACCCACAAACTGTCTGGAGGAGAGTGTGAGGCGTCAGTCGTGAAATAGCTGACCACTAACAGCATATACAGCTCATATACAGCTAAAAAATGAAGAGACCACTTCAGTTTCTGAATCAGTTTCTCGGATTTTGCTATTTATAGGTATTTGTTTGAGTAAAATGAACATTGTGGTTTTATTCTATAAATTACGGACAACATTCCTCCCAAATTCAAAATAAAAATAGTGTCATTTAGAGCATTTGTTTGCAGAAAATGAGAAATGGCTAAAATAACAAAAAAGATACAGAGCTTTCAGACCTCAAATAATGCGAAGAAAACAAGTTCAGAAATCCATATTTGGTGAAATAACCCAGGGTTTTTAGGTACAGTTTTCATGCATCTTGGCATGTTCTCCTCCACCAGTCTTACACACTGCTTTTGGATAGCTTTATGCCACTCCTGGTGCAAAAAGTCAAGCAGTTCAGCCTAGTTTGATGGCTTGCGATCATCCATCTTCCTCTTGATTATATTCCAGAGGTTTTCATTTTGGTAAAATCAAAGAAACTCATTATTTTAAATTGGTCTCTTATTTTTTTGTCCAGAGCTGTATATGATAAATATGACATGTATAGTTGTGAAGTGAAACATGTAGCCACTGCTGTTTTAATTGAAAGTTGATTTTGAAGGCTGGACACAGCTCCATATACTGAATAATGCTACAAATTTATTGAAAGTAATACATCCACTGTTAATACATTGACATGTTCGTGTAGTCAGAGTATGGTAATGTGTGACTCTTACCTGTAATGTAGGTGTAAGCTGCGAGAGCGTTGCTGATCAGAGACATCTCTGTGCTGGACGTCGTGGCAACAGTGATAACAGTAGGATCCTGGTCACTAGGTGACGATGTCTCTTGCTCTTGATTTTCCTCTTCTCTATCTCTTTCAGTTTCTCTTAGTCCGTTTTCAGAAGGAATCTTTTCCTCCAAATAAGGACCCGACTTCCCTCTCTTTGACTTCCCTGTAAACGCACACAAACACACGCAAATTCTGATTTAATCTGAATACTGCTGTTGCGTAATAAGGAGTTCAGACAGTCTCCTCCTGACGGTTTGTTTGTTGTTTGTTTGTTGGCGAGTCTTTCATTTGCAAAACTCTCTTTGGGTTTCATTTCATGCTGACAGGCCACGTATCAGGGGGCATCTAACTATGTGAGTGTGTGGGTGTGTTAGTGCGTGTGTGTAGACCAAGCAAACAGCCCATTAGATGATTAAGAGTAAACAGAGAGTGTGCCTTATAGTTATAACATCTCAATTAGCTGAGCCTGGCATTGCACCATTCTGAGGCTTTTCACATCCTAGAGCTTTTTATATCTATACAACTTTTCACATCTAAAGACTTTTCACATCTTCACAACATATTGAGAATTTACAAATCTTGAAAGTTTTTACATCATTAGACTCTTTTTTCACCATAATAAACTTTTCTTATACCGAGACTTTTAACATCACATACTGAGATTTTTACACCTTAAGCCTCCTCAAATCTTCACTTCTTGAGGATAACCTGTATTCTGTATTGTTACAGAAGGGATCAAGCACTTTCACCTGAATTTTAACGCCCCTAGCTCCCACTTGGTTAAAAAGAGAACACTGACCACAGAACCTATCATCAGACAGAAAGGACAGCTGAAATCCCTGGGGTCTCTTTTCTCTTTATCATGGACAATTAATTACAGAACATCCTGTATCTGCAAAGCTACCAGCTTCTTTTCAGTTATGTTGTCTGGCAGAAGGTACCCAAACACCCAGGCTATCACTGCCAGACTCTGTAACAGCTTCTTCCCCCATGCCACTGAACTCAACACCCTTCTCACATTATTCACACATTAACACTGTTCTACCACTGTTTAGTGCTTTTTGTAAAAAGTATTAAATTAATACATTTTTACTATATTTAAAACCTTGTTCTAAGGTACACCATTGCTCCAGAAGCACATACTTTTCTTCCATTGTGTTTCTGTAAACTAATTAAAGGACAATACAAAACTTAATTTTACTGGACCAGTACTAAATGTGGTTGTGCAAGGCCCACACAACCACCTTTTGGTACCAATTTTAAGTCGTTGCAATGGAAAATATAAATCTAATAATAAATGGAATAAATATCATCATTGTGTAATTATGTAATCACTTATACATAGTATTGCAAAATGTCAAGGAGCCTACACTGCTAACTGCTTTCCATAGGTCCTATTCCCTTTGTCCAACATTGATTTTATTAAACACTTAAAATAGATCACTGTGTTTAATACATCTATATAATATAGAGTTTTGCATTTTCAACTGAATTAATGAAATAAAGTAACTTTACAATGATATTCAATTTTACTTAGATGCACTAGTAGAAGTACTAAGGTATTCAGCATGTTTTGTAGTGTGTTTAAGTACTGCTAGTAGTTTATTGTAAAATGTAGTACTGAATTACTGAAATTAAAAGTACGGTCTTACGTTGTAAATACAGTTATTGCATTCTAGTGCTCACCTAGTGCTTTAGTGAGCACTAGATGAGGCAGCTTAAAATATTTGATAAGAAGGGGTATCTATAAATATTAAACATACTATAGGGCCCGATTTTAGTGATCTATAGGTGATCCATCTTTTAGGGTGGGTCATGGGTGTCTTTGCTATCGTAACGACGGGAAAAGTATGCCTATGCCTTATGCCTATGTTTAAAGTATACATGTTTAAAACATGTAATGGGTGTTGTTGTGTGGTTTGGGCTTTGTTTGTTTATGAATAGAACAGTAAGGCTGCTTCTATTACAGTGTGTAACAGAAAAATCAAGCCTTCCGTTTGTGCATGTGTGTGTTTTCTGTGTGTCATATCTCATTTTGCCGATAGTGCTCAACTTATAGGTCATATAAACCAGTTATAAACCCGTTTCTTAAATTTGCAGTTCTACGTGGAGCTTATATGGGTGTGTATGCATCATTGTGTGTGTGTGTGTGTGTTTGTGTGCATGTTTGTGTGTATATGTACATGTGCCTAAATCAATCATGCATGTGGAAACGAAAAGCAAACAGGCCTGAGGTCAAAGCCACTGCTTGGCTATTACTGAGATGCTGGCAGAGCTGCTGTTTTCCTTCAACTCACTGGAGCACAATCTGATAGTGCCTGATAGAAAAGCATTGCCAGTAGAATAGGAAGCACATGACCTAAGGTCGCCATGTGCAATGTCCCCAGCACTGAGCTGTGAAACTGTATGCTATAGAATGACAGAGATCTACCCAGTACCTTTGTCAAGAAGCCTTTACTTCATGCTAACTGGTTTTCTACTATGTCCCATTCACTACTTTTCAAAACTAATCTTCCAACATCAGTACACAGTCAGAAAACAATGTACTGTACAGGTACATTTTTGGTTTACCAAGATCCAAACCATACTAATGTACCATCCAGCAAGTACAGCATGATCCAGCAAGTACAGTACCTTAAAATAAGAAACAATTTGTCCCTTAACTAAATGTACTGACACATGTGAACCCTTTGTGAACCCTTTGTGAACCCTTTGGGATTACTTGGATTTCTGCATAAATCGGTCATTAAATGTGTTCAATTACAATAGACAAACACAGTCTGCCTAAACTAATGCCACACAAAAAAATATGTTTGCATGGTTTTATGGAAATATTTACAGTCAGGTTGGAAAAAGTATGTGAACCCCTAAGCTAATGATTTTTTCTAAGATCTAATTGAGGCCAGGATGTGATTAGATTGGATGTGTTGATTAAAGCTGCCCTGCCCTATAAAAAACACACACACACACCAGTTTTGAGTTTTCTGTTCTTTAGAGCATTGCTTGAGGTTTATCATGCCTCGCACAAAAGACCTAGGTTCAAGAAATGTTGACTTGCATTAAGCTGGAAAGGGTCACAAAAGTATCTCTAAAAGTCTTGATGTTCATGTGTCCACGGTAAGACAGACGGTCTACAAATGGAGAAAGTTCAGCACTGTTGCCACTCTGCCTAGGCAAGGTCGTCCTGTAAAGATGACTGCAAGAGCACAGCGCAGAATGATCAATGAGGTGAGGAAGAATCCTAGAGACTTACAGAAATCTCTGGCACATGCTAACATTATTGTTGACAAATCTACAATAAGGAAAACATTAAACAAGAATGGAGTTCATGCTAGGACACCATGGAGGAAGCCACTGCTGTCCAAAAAAAAAAACATTGCTGCACGTTTGAAGTTTTCAAAAGAGCACCTGGATGTTCCACATTAGTACTGAGTTGTTTGGAAGGAACACACAACGCTATGTGTAAAGAAAAAAGGCACAGCACACATCATCAAAACCTGCGGGGGAGGGGGCATCATGGTTTGCGGCTGCTTTGCTGCCTCAGGGCCTGGACGGATTGCCGTCATCAACGGAAAAAAATGAATTCTCAAGTTTACCAAGACATTTTGCAGGAAAACTTAAGACCATCTGCCCGCCAACTGAAGCTCAACAGAGAATAAATGATGCAACAGGACAACGACCCAACACATAGAAGTATATCAACAACCGAATGGCTTCAACAGAAGAAAATACACCTTCTGTAGAGTTCTGACCTCAACCCAATTGAGATGCTGTGGCATGACCTTAAGAGAGCGATTCGCATCAGACATCCCAAGAATATTATAGCTGAACTGAAACAGTTTTGTAAAGAGCCAAAGAAGGGTCAACCGGTTATTAAATCCAAAGGTTCTCATACTTTTTCCACCCTGCACTGTGAATGTTAACATGTTGTGTTCAATAAAACCATGCAAACATATATATTTTTTTGTGTGGTATTAGTTTAAGCAGACTGTGTTTGTCTATTGTTGTGACTTAGATAAACATCAGAATACATTTAATGAAACATTTAAAGAAAAATAATATTAAGTTCTGTACAAGAACATAAAACCGTAAAAACTCAGTGGGAGAGCTGGGTTCAGTTAGGGTAAGTCCCTGGATTGACAAATGAAAAGTCTTTATGGGAGAACTCAGTGTTAATAACCAGTGGAGAAATGAGTAATGAACAGGTTGTTGTTGGCACAGAGTCGTGTCTTTGTGTCTGAGCTTAGAGTGTGAACAGGGGGCTAAATTTAGGGCCCCAGCACTGATAAAAGGGGGTCAACGGTCAAAGTTGAGGTTGTTACCTGCTGCAGAGTCAGAGGTCAGGGATGGGTTCCCGTCAGGTGGTGCGCTGTCTCCCACCACATTGGGGTCATGAGGTTGCGAGGGGGGTGGGGCAAACGGAACTCTCTGATCGGACTCCTGCAAAAGCTTCTTTGGCACTATAGAGGGAGAGAGAGAGAGATAATGATTCAGTCTTAGATCATGCAGAGTTTCCAAATAACACAGATCAGTTCCCAAAAATCTTCTATCCATCATTTCCCCACACTTCCCGTGAGTCAGCGTTCCAGACACTCGCCCACAATGCACAGGGTTTAAATTTTGGAATGGCTGTGATGTGGTCACAAAACTGACCACAAGTCTGTCTGCCAAGCACACACACACACACACACTCAGTCAGTCCTTTTGTTGATTTTAAAGAGCGTAGCTAGAAAAGAACTGGCAGAGATACTGCAGCAATCAGCAATGACATTCAGTCATTCAGTCAGACAGATACACACACACATTTCTAATAAACACACACTCTTACTTTTCAAAAAACGAAAAAAGGGTTAAAAATCTGATGTTGCATAGGTGCTGAATATGTGCACACACACACACACACACACACACATGCACACACTTCCTGTTGCAGAAGGTGAAAGGAAGGGGATGTCAAAGACCGAAAAAGCTAGAAAAAAACTAGAGTGAATGGAATGATTGCTGGTACACCACCTGTCAACTTCCATCAGACTGACACACTAATCACTACTTTAAGTGTGTGTGTGTCTGTGTGTGTGTGTGCGTATGACTCTAATCATGGGTCCTGAAGCTCAGCTTGAGATTATAGGACTCTGATTGAGGCTAATTGAAAACACATGTGCACATATGTTTTCTGTGTTGTGTGTGTGTGTCTGCATGCATGTGTGCGCACATTTACATATATGTGTAACTGCATACATTGATGTACAAGTTTACAGAGAGACAGAGGGAGAGAACGAAAAAGAGGGAGAGAGCCAGACAAGATGGGGAGAAAAAAAGAGAGGGAAAGAGAGAGTAAAGAAGAATAAGATGATGAGAGAGAGAGAAATAGAAACATGTTTCTGTTCTTCAGCACTAAAATGATCCAAGAGCTACTCCCCAGGAAACACTCCACATCTGAGCCTGTGTGTGTGTATGTGTGTGTGTGTGTGTGTGTGAGAGAGAGAGAGAGTATTGACTCTGGCTCTGTTCTGCGTAGATCTGTGCACCAACCACACACACACTAAAATCACTGAAGCATAGAATTCTGGGACAGCAGGAGTCCTGGCAAAAAGCACCGCCCAAAATACACACATAATTATAACTACAGAGAGCAGAGGGAGAGGGAGAGAGTGTGTGTGTGTGTGCGTGTGTGTGTGTGTTAAATGTTTGAGTGAATGCATCTGGCTCCAATCATTGCCCAGTTAGAGTTTGAATATGGTACTTCAAAGACAGCATTTGAATACTACACTGAAATGATTTTCTCTCTTTCTCTCTCTCTCTCACACACACAGCACCTTTTACCTTACCTTACCATAGATCAACACTCCAAGGCCATTTAATCCAAAACCCCTGTTTGAGACACTATATGGCCAAAATATGGTCTAAAAGGATTTGCCTTCCTTTGCTGCAGGTGTTACTTGAGATGTTGGAAAATTTATGTAAAGAGGATTGTTGCTTTCGGCCCCAAGAGAACACCAGTGAGGTGAGGTACTGATGTTGGCTGATTAGTTCTAACTAGAGAATAGAGTGTCCCATTCTTGGTCACTGCTTTTCTAAAGAGATAATAGAGATCATAATACAAGCAGTGTGTCCATTTTAAGAACTGTACCAACAATGGATGCAGCTTTCTTGCTTTACATGTACACTATGTAGACAACCTTGCCCCATCCTGCTGCATCTCTAAAATCTTGGCACCAATTGGTTTTTAGAAAGGCTTGCCTTGGACAGCAGCATGTTTTCAATTTGTTATATAGCTTTTCTAGGTGTAGTGCCCAATTCTGTCTCCCTGCCAGAATCAGACTCATTTGTCTTCTATTTCTCTTTATAAATAAGGGTAAATTTACAGATACAGTAGATACAAGAGTCACCAGTGTGAAAGGGAGACATACTTGGGCATAACACCAGTTCTTTTCTTTTTTCTATTGTTTAATGAGTGACAAGAACCTCTCTCAACTTTCTGTCATTGGTCAAAAAGTCTGAGCCTTCCCAAAATATGTTTTCTGGCCGCAAACAGAGAATGTGTCTTTTGTTCAGGCCACATTGTAGTCCTTTAGTCCAGGCCGTGGTTCACAGCACCTTTTACATCTGCGATTTTGGTTTGAATCAAACTAAAAAGTCCAATGGTCCAAACCAAACATGGTCGGTGTGAAAGCAAAGGACCCTTATATAGTACAGGTGCCCTTTACATAGTTACAGTTGCTGCACACTGGACTATTCTCATGAAGCTATCAACTGGGATTCCATCATTCCATCAAGTGGTGGTGCTATGACTGCGACCAAGAACACCCATTTTTATTATGGCCCACCCACAATGAGGCTCCGTATTACTGCCCTTCCTTTCAGAAGAAATCACAAAGAGAGAGAGAGACAGACAGAGAGATAGAAAGAGAAAAAGAGAGACAGACAGTGAGAAAGAGGACCAGAAGCCAGAGGAAATGTTAATAAACAGCTGTAAACTGTCCAGTCATTACTAATGGGGGTCAGGGGGTCAACTCTTCTGGCTTTCTGGCTTTTGTTGGTCTTATCCTCCAGACACAAGAGCAAATTAAACACTGCATATGTGAGTGTGTGTGTGTGTGTGTGTCTGTGTGTATTTTTTTCCCTTCAATTAAAACTGCTGTACAAAAGTGTGGACACTGTGTTTTAACATGATTTTGTGTGTGTGTCTGTGTGTATGAATTGTACAAGTCAGGTTGCAGCAAAGCCACTCCTCTGAGTTTCAGAGGTAAGTATATTGCACTGTAGCTTGTATGTTTACTGTGTAAAAACAGGCTTGATAGGACGAACTCAGGGTTCCTCAGTGTAGTGCTTTCGGGTGGCATTTACTAGCGCTAAGTGCTGCTAACCGCAACTAACTGCACAGCTGCTAACTGTGCTGCTGCTAACTGTGCTGCTGCTAACCGTGCTGCTGCTAACCGTGCTGCTGCTAAATGCGCTGTTGAAAATTTTGCAAATCTAAGCTTACTGTTAAACAAAAACGCTTTAATCACCCAAATAAACAGTTTTCACAAGAGAAATCTTCTGTGCTCGCATTTCTCTGTGTTCGTTTACTTTTTTCTCCTCTGTGCCTGTCATTTCTCCACATGGCCCTGTGTGTTCCTCCCATGTCTCTGACGCAACTGTTTTCACCTGAGCTCCGCCCCCTCATTACCAGTCCCCATGTGTTACCTGTTTCCTTTCCCGCCTTGTGTGTGTATTTAAGCTCCTGTGTCTTCAGTGTTAGTTTGTCGGTCTTTGTGCGTGTTTACGTCTGCTCAGGTTGTGTTTACGTTCCTGTTTGTACCAGTGTTCTTGTTTATGGTTTACTGTTGTTTGTTTTCTGTTTTAAATAAATGCGCTCCGCGTCCTTCCTTGTGGCAGCCGTGGCAATTATAGTTTTATTTACTTACTAAAATAGACCAGAAAATAGATGTTAAATATAATACGGTGCGCCTTTTAGTCCGTAAAATACAGTAGGTGTTTCTGGTAAAGTGGCCAGTGAATGGAAGCACAAGGTAGTTGTTTCTAATAAAGTGGCCAGTTACTCTAAAAACAGCCCAGACAATCTGCAGATTTCCGCAGGCACTGAGTGAACTCAAAAGAACTGCTGCTTTCTATAGACCTCAGCTGCTTGGAGTGAACTGCATTCACAACAGTAGAACATTCTGCATGGAAAACACACACACACACACACACACTATAGACCCAACAGCTGCTCTCTCAAAAAGGCCTTTACGATAAATAAAGGCTCACTGGTATGCATTCACAAACACACACACAGCCTTTAAAAAGCCACAGGAGGATAGAATATTTTCAGTGTTGTAACAAAACCTTTTATCTCTTAACACATTTACATACTGTATATGGTATAATTTGTATGTACAGATACATATACAGCATATAAACATGGCACATGCTCTCTGTTGACAGTGGAGCAGATCACAGCTGTCGCTTTGTTATGGACCTCCAACACAATCTAATCTACGCTAATCTAATCCAGGCTGATCCAATCTAATGAGGAAATGAGTGGCCTGTAATGGATGCAGTGACTGCACTGTGACAAGTCTGAGAAACATTCCTCGTCTGCTGAATTCACCACAGCACCTCTGGCATCAGCTTTTTCTAAGCTGGCTAGAGAATCCTTTAAAGTTACCAGTGTTTTCCTGTTTTTAGAGGCCAGTGTTTCATACTGGGTCCTATTTTACACCCCGGCCTACAGATTATTTTCACAAATATTTTCATATTTGGTTTCACGTCCATCGTTTAAACAGCAAAGGTGCTTGTAAATATATATATATATATATACGCTGATGGGCGAGGTTGTCCTGAAATGAAGTGTGTTTAGGTACATTTCTGGTGTATTGCTATCTTGGCAACGAAAAACACAGTTGTGCCACTGACTGAAATCAACCAAGATGGACATCAACAGGCAGATGTTTATTGCTATCTTGGCAGTGAATTGTTACAAGCAACTCCTCAACGTACATACACCCCTGATTGTTATGCACAAAATGACACACAGTAGTGCACAAACCCATAGCGCTTGCCTGTTGCCAGGTATGCAAACCTTTATTTACATCAGTAGACAAAATGAACGAGTGTGAAACAGCAGGTCAGTTTACTCAGCTAAGGAGAGTTAGCTGCACCCCTGAAATAGCAATTCGCCAAAGACATATGACAACAGATGCATATGTCTTTTATGGCAAATAACTAAAAAGCTTAACAAACATTTAAAAAGCCTTTCGAAAGAATGTTCCAATCATTTCAAGCTGTTTTGGAACCCTGTGGACACAAGGAGAATGTGACTTCACCCAGAGAGGGACTTGAACCCAAGACTTCCAAGACTAATGTACTAAAGTACTAACCACCAAGCCACTGTTTTGATGATGAAGAGATGAAATAAGCCTTGCTTCAAAACATCCTTATTTCAAATATAATCATATGAGTGCCCTGAAATGTTTGCTTCTGTATTTGCATGCATATTTCATTCGATTTCTGCATTTCTGATGTTTAATTACTATTCTTATGCGCTTCATAAATAAGCTATTATTGTGAGTGTGCTAAAAAAACTAACAGACGTCAGAGGGTACGTTCAGTTGGAGTAGCCATTTAACAGCATGTCAGCCAATACAGACATGATGAATACAGACACCGACGCATAGAGACATAGAAAAGAACTCACACACATTCTCACACACACTCACTCACGCACACGTACATGCATTCACTCTTGCCCTCTCATGCAAACTTTGAGTGAATTCGAGAGCCTGTCAGCTCGGTGAAATCACGGCTGAGCGAGCAGGGCTCTCTCTTTATGCCAGCTCCCTTTCTCTCTCTCTCTCACACACACACACACACACACACACACAGTGTCTGATTTTTCTGTAATGTTTAAAGTGAACATTCTGGCAACAAGCATCAAGTAATAACCACAATTTCCCTTTACACAAAATGTAGTTGACTTATGTAATCTCAGTACTGTGAGCTCTCAGGATCTTTAAAGGTTTTAGGGAATTAAAATAATTCCCTACTGTTTGGGACTTTACTGTTAGAAATGAAGACCTAATGCATCAGGTTAACCACCAGCATATTTAGGAACTGACAGGATGACAGGAGGATGGGCTGAACAGAAAAAATGCTCACAAAAAAAAAAAACACATTTAACTATGTATAATTTAATACGGGAGAACTGGGAAATGCTGCCATAATACAGTAGTCAGCCATAATATTTAAAAACATATGTCTATTATTAAAAAGGTCCCCCTCATGCCATTAAAACAGGTCTTAGTCGTTGAATCATGGACTCCACCAAACCTCTGAAGAACATGATGTAGGTTTTCAACCTGAAAGTATCAGCTTTAATGTCAAATAGGGCTGCAACTAATGATTATTTTGGTAGTCGACTAATCTGATGATTATTTTTTTGCTTAGTTGATAAGTCAACAATTATTTCTGCCATGTCCTCCATCTCTAAAAATGCTAGAAACAGCTGAACATGAGATTTAAAATGCATTTAAATGTCTAGATTTTGTTACACGTGGGAAGTACAAAATTTTAGTACTGAAGTAAATATGTAATCTGTTGTGTCTGGGCACTTTTGAAAACAAACACACTGAGTTTAAACTGAATTTAAACTGTGTGAGTGAGCCATTTACCCATCTACCATTGCGCTTCTGTCCCCTGCACTTTGTGTAATGCAGTACTTTTACAAATTAACAATTAGTCGACAATGAAATTTCGATTATATCGACTAAACGTTGCAGCCTTAATGTCAAACTAACTGTGATAGTGAGAATAGTGTCCCTATTGTTGCAACTCCAAACTATGCACTATGCAAATCTGCACTATGTAACTGGTGATTGCGTAATGCTGCATAACTTGATACTAACCTGATAATTTGTTTTATTTCCTGTAGTATTTATGGTAATTCCACCTCCTGAATGAAGGGGGACACCAAGAGCAAAAATGACCAATTCTACCATAATGCGCCTATAAATTATAAAGTTGTAAATTTCCTGTATCATATTTATTGCTGCCAATTCTTCAGTTGTCCTCCTTTGGAGTCCTTTTGGCAGGTACTTTCAGTGTCATTTTGGAGACATATATTTAGATATTTCGTCCTTCTGCATCAGTTACTCAACACATGCTAGCTATCATGGATGTGTGTTAGCTAACGTGACAAAATTAGCATTAGCAGTTCTCCTCCAAGCATGCTGAGCTCCAATTATGCTGCTTTAGCGGCTAAATTTGCCGGGATGGCCTAATCTGTCCCTGTTGTTTTAAAAGTTGTCCACTTGACAATGAAACGAAAGATCTACAACCTTCTTCCTGAAGGCCTCAGATTGCTTTGGGGTCTGAATGTCTGAGGGTTAAATAAAACAGACTCTTCTAAAGCTGCGGTGCTGTACCTTATCCTGATTTCACATTTAGGCTTAGAAATAAATGTCTGGAGGGTGTCTTCACTTTATCCTCAAGAAAAAAACACAGTTCTATTAAATATATTTTATATGTAAAATACCATTTTTCATTCTGTTTTAAATTACGTTTCGTCAGTTCTTAAGTTTCATGTGTTTAGTTATATAATCCCAAAAATGTTCAAATAAGAATCAAACTTCAATATGTTTAAATATGTAGGGGCTGTGCTGATTTTTTTTTTGCATAAAGATTACTAATCACAACCATAATGTAAACAATGTGTTCTGTATACTTAACCACAGCTTCACTGCAGAGTTACAGTAAGCAACAGGTGTTACTGATTTGGCACGTGTGTGTGTGTGTGTGTGTGTGTGTGTGTGTGTGTGTGTGTTTAACAGATGATCCACACACGTCTCGTACGAGAGCGCACACAGCTGCCATCATTAAACACAGCTAATATTAGACACAGAGCTTTAAATAGAAACACCCCTCACTCTCTATTTTTTACCTTTTTGTTCTCTCTCTCTTTCCCTTGTTTTTCACTTCCTGTCTCTCTCCATTATCTTTTATTTCTTTTCTTTTTCTATCTCTCACTGTCTGTTGCCCCCTGTTTGATTCTCTTTTAATCTCTTTTCCTGCCCTCTCTTTCATTACTCATTCTTTCACTTATACTCACTTGCCTTCTTTCTTTCTCTTTATTGCTTTTTCTCTCTAACACTTCCAATATCTCCTTCTTCTTTCTTTCTCTTTATTGCTTTTTCTCTCTAACACTTCCAATATCTCCTTCTTCTTTCTTTCTCTTTATTGCTTTTTCTCTCTAACACTTCCAATATCTCCTTCTTCTTTCTTTCTTATGTCTTGCATTTTGCTTTTCTCTTCTATTACTCCAGGGCACTGCTGTCTCCATGATGCACAGAGAGAGAGAGAGTCACATAGGGACACAGAGGACTAGAGAGAGAGAGAGAGAGAGAGAGAGAGATGGGCCCAATTTTAGCGATCTATAGGAGAAACGTCAATAGCGCATTGCTCAGTTTGATTTAGGGCATGTCAGTGTGTTTATAGCTTTGTGAGGGCGCAAAAAATATTCTTTGCGCAGCTCAAAATGGGCAAAATGGACAAACTAATTCTCCTAATCAATCATGGGAGTGTTTTTGGGCGTAAAGTGAAACAAACCAATGAGCGTTTCACTTTGGACCATTCATATCTTAACAGTGCAGGGTTTTGTGCATCTCAGCAAAGGAAATTGACCTGTGCATTCATGCTGTGAATGTGCGCCAGCAGGTCATTTTCGGGAACAGCAATGTTATTTTTTTTTATTCTGTTTATTGTTTCTGTAAAGCTGGACTTGCGAGGGTGTATGCGTGCCTAGCGCACCTCGCACCTATGTTGTTAAGATAGGTATGGACGGGTGACTATTAACTGTTGTCAGGGTTTAATTAGTCGGTGGCGCACCTGTTTTCTGCCAGCAAAATAGAAACACTCCAGAAATTGACCTGAACACATCTCTCTTCCAGACCACCACACCCATCGGCGTAGATATATTCCTAAACTTCGACTCTATTTTTATTGGCACGGGCACAAGGAGTGTAAGGGTGTAGGGTAGCAATAGGGCCCTATTTTGTCCAAATGTTTTTGGACATCCCTTCTGGATTCATTCAGCTAACATACACTGCACCCATTGCTGGCATAAATAAGCAAATGCACACGCACAGCTTGTCTATTCCCTGTAAAGAAGTACTGCCAATAAATAGAACTTTATGGAGCAGAAATACATTAAATTACCGGCACCATCTGTAATGCCAGTCTGTGGGTGCTCCATCCAGTACTTTTGCGATGAGTTGGGGAGTTAGGAATGAGGTGGGATGGTGATTATCAAACATTCTGACCTCACTAACAATGCTCCTGTTGCTGAATGATATTTGTTCCTTTCAGCAATGCATCAAAATCTAGTAGAAACAATGAATGAGCAGAGTTAGCGACTAATACTAAAGTAATTTAAAAAAAAAATTGCACTAGAATAGCACTTTGCCTTTAGGCCTGAGGTTGCCATTACCCGCAATGTGGAATGCCTTGCATATGCGTGTGTGTTAGTGTGTGTGTGTGTGTTTGTTTGCGTCCTTTGTTGTTGTTGTTTTTTTCTTTTCATATCCCACTCCTGCGGCAGTCCATCTAAATGCATGACCGTTACACAACAAAGGTCTGAGCTCTAAACAAAAATGGGTTCTTATATGGTACAGAAAAAAGAGTGCTATATGGAACAATATTCTAAAGGTTTTTTTGGAGAACCATCAACAAGAGGCCTTTCCTGCACAGTAAGAACTGTTTTACTAAAGAACCACTAAAACATTCTGTATAATATTTACTGTTTATTTACTGACTAACTGCACCACAACACACACTGTACTGTTATTAGTGCTAGAAGCACAAGGGGCATTTAATAGATCCTTACACCAAATGTTATACCCTTTGTATAGCTATATATATATATATATATATATATATATATATATATATATATATATATATATATATATATATATATATATATATATATATTCTTCCTGTGTGTTTGTATTACTGTATTTATGTGATTTTTTCTTCTAAGCTACTGGGTGCATTCAATTAAATTTTAAATAAGTCTCCCTGCCTGTCTGCCTATCTATCTATGTACATTGTTTTTTATATTGTGATGGTTCTACAGCACAGCTGATAGGAATTATTTCATTAATAAATTTATACAACCAGCAAATCCGGGACAGTTCATCCCAAATTGGACTGCTTTGCACCTGCCATTTTCTAGGGAAACAAACTACAGGAAAAACACCTTTTATGCCTACTTTATGCTAAGTAGGACAATACTGACAGGTTTCATTTAACATAATGATGAACTCTAGCACTTTTATTGTCAAAGACCTTCCCTTTAAAGGTTATTTAACTAAAAACACATTTTAAAAAAGAAATAGGACCAGAGTATGTAAACTGATCTTGAAGTATAACCTCAGGGGACGGCTTAGGAACACCCACACCTGTATAAATTGCATGGTAGTATCTTGTAAGTAAAGCTGCAATAATCTGATCATTAATTTCTCAATTATTCGATACCAATACCCAAAACGATACTTTTTCTGGTACCTTTTTCTAAGTTCTAACCAATAAATACAAAAAAGCGATAGTTATTCTGAAAAAACATACTATTTAACAGCCAACATAAGTAATCGCATTCTCATACTGTCACCATGAGAGGCTACCATACTTTTGGAGCGTTCATTTAACGGCTTAAACTACAAATATTTTTCCTAAGCGCATTGCTTAATGCATTTCAGTTTTTAAGAGTTATTTTTAAGAAATATCAGCATTACATTGGCAAAATTAAATTATATTTAATATTTAATAATAATAATTATATTTATTGTCAATCACTTAAAAATTCAGTATTATTAAGAGGGGACAGTAATAATAGAGTAGTGTGGTTTAGGTTTACTGTATTATAATATCTCAGGCTACAGAGTGAGCAGGGACAGAGCGAGTAAAAGAGAGAGAGAGAGAGAGACGCGAAGGAGCTGGAGAGAGATAGAGAGCACAAAGGAGCGTGAGCAAGCGAGAGATATGAAAACCTGTTATGTTTTGGCACCTTGGTGTAGTGCAGTGCTGTTACAAATGTACGATTAGTTGACACTGAAATTTGGACATTTTTTATAATATTTTTTTATAATCAACATTGTCGATTATATAAACCCAGCATTTTAATGGCATTATCAGAGTTTGAGTAAAGGGCCTGATAGTGGGCTGTAGGGGTATTCAGCATTCCTTGATCAACGGTGTAACATGTGTACCAGTTATACATCACAGAAGGCATTACCACTTACAGTGGACAGTGCAGTGAGAGGTAATGATAGTGCGTGCGAACAAACATATTTAACAGGTCAGTGCAGCGTTCCATGGAACATGGCATGGGACACAACACTTGTACCTCTGCTATGACATTTGGCATGGATTCATAATCATGGGGGACCATTTAACAATTTAAACCCATTTCTCAACCTCATCCTATTGGACCCTTGCTGTTAAATCTACTATTGTACATGTATGGACAAAGTGGCTTAATTGCAACTCTTGCTCATAGCTGACTTATGTTATTAGATAACAGAGTGTCAAACAGTTTAAAGGTCTCTTTCCATATTTTTTACATTTATTTTTAAATGTCTAGTTGTGGTCTCTAGTATGAATGAATGCAACCACAGTCAAATTTACAGCTCTAAAACTCAAAGGACAAAATATTTTCAGAGATACAGCCTTAGTTATAAAGATAAAGCACTGAGTGCTAGTTAAAGTTAACCCTTAAACTTCACTTAACGTCAGACTCGAGCGGCCCCGTGGCCAACAAATGTTATTGATGTCTGTGGGCGGTCCTGAACTGAGGTGAGCGAGGACATGAACTAATTGGTTGACGTAGACACCCTAACATCTCTCTGATCGACTCGTATTTCTGAGGATGTTCTTTTATTAGCTACTGCAGACAAGGAAGGCTGAAGAACAGTTTCATATGCATCATGCATATACAACTTAAAGAGACCTCTTGTATTTCACAAAGAACAAGAAAAAGTGGATTTTAATGGAATTAGAAATTTAAGTAATCATATTAACAAGTCTACTGTGGCAGCCTCATACTGCTGTAAAACTACATTTCCCATGATGCTGCTCAGCTAGCAGCTAGTTCTGGCAGCTTGAGGCCTGCAGGCAAACTGTGCAGCTGCACTTTTTACACCATATGAGTTTTTTGTATGAGCACTGGGAATAAACCGCTTTCAGTTAATGAGAGAAACATACACACGAATGCCTTTTTTATACTGATCCGCAGTCAGTGATGGAACTCTGATTTATTTGAGCACAGTGTACACTTAAAACTGAGCCACACTGATCCAAAGTCAGTTTTGTACTCTTCTCTCTCTCTGCTCTACAAGCACACACACTTCCATTACTTCAGGAATTCTGCAGGAATGCACTCCAGGGATTCCCAAAATTCCTGCCTGATCCCCAGCATCCCCTCCAGCCCAAGAGCATGCTGGGTATTGTGCTTAGAGCCTACAGTTAATCAAACCTAGTTTCTGTGCAGAACAGCTATAAACTACAAAACACAGACTGAATACTCAGAATTAGTCAGTTCACAGTGGTGCAAAGAGTACTGGAATAACAGAATTTGTTCTGAAAAAAAAAGTTGCTGCTGTAAAACCAGTATAGCACCCCGCTGTTTCTGTTCCACTGCCATCCCAAACTCTATTAATGTTTTACTCCCTTCACTCTTCTTCTTCTTTCGTTAGGGCCTGTGTCAATTAAAGACCTTATTAGGATAACACAGCAATACATTTTTTTTTCTTTAATTAATAATGCAATAATAAAAATACAGGAATTTTCTGTTTGTCTAAGCTTTGTAAAAGTTGTTGCATGCTATATTCAATATAATCAGACATTGTAAGTCCTGCAATGTTGCTATAGCAAATCTGTTCACTTGGCGGTTTAGATTTGGAATCCATTGTGGGGTTTTGTACTGTGTTGATGTCTCTCTTTTTGAGGTACTATTGTGGGTTCATATAAGCTGTGTGGATGGATGGACACATTTTATAAAAATATAGGGAGGATATATTTGCAGTGCCACCAGGCAGTGATATTCGCACATACAAGGTCAGCCTCCTATCTGTTTAAATAGGAAGACACTACACTACTGTTAACCAAATATATTTTCCACAACATATTTTATATCAATGATAAAATAAAATAAAAAAACCCTTGGGAATAGTTTGTATCATTTAGCTTCATAAAGCACAAAAACATAATGTTTTGTCTTGCTATAGCTATTGAGATTGCACAACTTAAGTGTAGGCAGCAAGCTATATAATTAACTACATAGACATAAAACAATATCTACAATCAGACTACAGTAGATATTATATTTTTCATATGTACAAATGTAAATTCTGCTCTATAATGAATACATTGGATTTGGAATAAAAACATTTTTTGTTGCTTTTTGTTGTGAGTTGATGTCGCTCTTTATACGGTATAATTGCACACAAGACTGGAATGGTCATGCAAGTGTTTTGTCTCTTTATGGATGAAGAAAAGAGGTATTTCGTAAAAATGGAGGAAGGTTTTTAAAAACAAAACCAGACAAGCAGCAGGCAAGTTAAAATCTGTAGGTAGGCCGCCCACGGCCACGAGTTCGGACACCACTTCCAGAAAACTAAAGCCTTAAAAGGTACATTCACATGCTCCTGCCAACATCTGACTGAACTGTTTAATTATTATTGTACAGAGAGGAGAAAGGATCAGGAGACGCTTCAGTATGTCAGTTATGAACGTAAAGTCCTCATAAATCTATGATTTATCTCACAATCAGCAGCACTCAGCTTTACTCAGTAATAGGAATGGAATGATGACTGGGAATATACCAAAGAAGGAGAGAGAGAGAGAGAGAGAGAGAGGGAGAGAGAGAGAGCCTCCCTCATTATTCTCATCTGTTCGTGGGATCTGGCAGCAAATCAGTTTGAGGTCTCTGAAAACTTTAAATAAAACAAACTGAACCCGGACATTGCTTTGGTTATTTTAAAAAGAGCAGCTGCACGGTGTGTGTATGTGTGTGTGTGTGTGTGTGTGTGTGTGTGTGTACACGTGTGTAAGCTTGCTAAATACAGTCCTGATGACATTTAAAAGAAAGGGCTATTTCACCATGCTAAATGATGACGTGTGACAAACCAAACCAGAGGTGGTCTGGGAGGTTTTTTTGGAAACCGCCGGCCTCAGTGTTCCCTCCTCTCCGACTGGAATAACCCGCTAGTGAGCGGTCTGACCCGGACTGGCCCGGGCTCATCAGGAAATCACCCGTTTGCGGTGGAATGCTTCTCTGCAGGAGTTTAGGAGTTTAGTAATCTGTAGCTATATTAGCTAGATAGCTAAAGATTTGGTTAGGTTATTTGTATGAATGCTACGTCCCCAAATTTGCTGGCAAAACAAACTTTCTGTAATGTTAGTAGTACTATACTTAACTTATAAACTAAACCTTTAACCCTTTCATGCTAAAAACCTAAGCAAATACACTGTGTAGTAGGCCTAAGCCTGTCACAATAACACATTTTTAGGACAATATTCAAAAAATGTGTGCCATAAACAATATTATCGTCATTTTTAAAACCATTTAAAGGGCACTTATGCCCTTAAAGACAGCTAATTTGTAATTAATCATAGTTTGGGAAATATATAATTTTGCAGTCCACACTGTGTGCGTGGAGTTATAGTTATTGAATCAATGCTCATAGCATGACTGGCTAAAGTACTATCCATTGTTATTTATGTGAACGAATATACAATAAACACAATAAATGATATCAAAATTATCAACTGTTATTAAGATAATGTCTATTCATTGTAACATAAGTCAATAATGTAATTATTGTGACAGGCATTTTATTTGGCATGTATGTTTTCATAAACTATTTATAAGAGTGAACAGGACTGTAATCTTGTTCCAACTTGAGGAAAATTAGTGATAGAGTCATGGAACAGAAACTAGTTTCATCTGCCACTCTGAGCAGGAGGTCGCAGGTTTGAACCCCAGCTCATGCAGCTTTGCCATCAAGCTGCCGGCACTCAGAGGGAGCAAAATTGGCCCCTCTCCCTCCGGGTGGGTAGATGGCGCTCTCTCCCCACATACCTAAATGGTGATGTTGATCAGCATGGGATGTCTGTGAGCTGATTTATCGGAACCAAGTCGCTGTGCTTTCCTCCAAGCTCGCTGGCTACTTGGCAGCTCGAAAAGAAGCGGTGGCTGGTTTCACATGTACCGGAGGAAGCATGTGCTAGTCTTGATGTGTTGGGGCATCACTAGTGACAGGGGGAGTCCTAATGAGTGGGTTGGGAAATTGCCCATGTAAATTGGGGAGAAAATGGGAAAAAAAGAAACTAGTTTCATATGGAGTCTCCTGCATTAAATGTGGATGTGATTTCAGACAGAGTTTCTTGTCTGTTTGATGCTGCCGGTCATGATCAGCACCACCCACTGCGCTGCCCACTGTGTGTGGTAATGCCTTCTATGGTGTGTTTCTGGTACACTCGTGACACTGTGGATTAAGGAATGTTTAACGCCTGAACAACTTGCAAATAGAATGAATCAGATCTTGCTCAAACTCAAACCTTGCCATGAGCACGCTGGCCAATGTTCAACCTCACTCACAAGACAACACCTCAAAACCTATACAGGTGAGGGCATTCACAAGATGTCCACTAAGATAACACTTTATGATCAATTTACATACTGATCTCCCAGGACTTCTGGCATGCCAGACCCAGTGTTTCTCAGGTGATAGTTTGATTTTTTCACTGTGCTCCAGTGCAAAATGGCTAAAAACATGCAACCAACTAATGAGCTCAATACCAATCTCTTTTAGGCAGAATCAAGAACGATACCAAAAATAAGCTCCATGGATCCACTAATAGACTTTATTTCATTAACTGTTTACTTTTGCACTTTTCAGATTACAGCCTATTTAGTCATTTTCATTTTCCATCCCTTATAAGTCTCTCCAGCCTCAGACACCCCATGACATGCTGGAGCCCTGAGTGTGTATTCAGACTGAATTATTCTCTCCCTCGTTTGGGAATAAAGACAGCACCAAAACCTCAGAGGCAATTAAACGCCTTATTGGGAACTAAATGGAAGCTATAAACACGCAGACACACACACACACACACACACACACAAACACGTGTCATCAGGAGGCGACTGCTAATTTCTGCAACTGAGAAAAAACAGTGAGAAAACGCTCAACTAGTGAAGCGCCAAAACTCAAAACACATGTCCACAGTAAACCCTAAATAACCCGCTTCCCTCCCCCAGCTCTCTCTCCCTCTCTTATTCTCTCTATCTATCTATTCCTTTCTCTTACCCATCTCTCTTTCTTATCTCCCTGCCTCTCTCTCGTTTTTGCCTTGCAACTATTTTGTCCATTTTGACTGCATTTCTCTTTCCATTTCTTTTTTCTTAAAGTGCGTGTATATGTGTGTGTCTGCATGTGAGACCACTCTCTGTGGTTTAATTTTCTTAATAATAGAACTAACAGCATGTGTGTTTGTGTGTAATTGCCCTACAATATATATATATATATATATATATATATATATATATATATATATATATATATATATATATATATATATATATGCTTCATGTGTGAGTGCATTTCAGTTTATATGAGTGTGATATTGATTCATGGCATTAAAAAAAATGTGTTTGTGTGTGTGTGTGTGTGTGTGTGTGTGTGTGTGTGTGCGCGCATGTGTCATGCTCTGAACTGCCCACAGCAACACGTCTTTCTCTCCTGACAAATTAGTTTTAACAGGAGAGTCGAGCCAATAAAAAAACCCATATGGTTCAAACCAACAGCCCCTTCTGCCAGTGCAGCACTCACCAACAGCACTGCACACAGCTGCACACATCTCAAAACTCTCCCAAATATTACCCAAACAGCATGCATTTCTCATATTGACATTATGTATTTCATTTCAAGCATATTTAAGGACATTTTACTTGATAATCCAAAGTGGCATTTTAAATTCAAACATAAAGAAAGAAAAAATAAATAAACACATCTCATTCTCTGCTAGACAAGAAACAATTGTAAAACTTAAAATTAAAAAACTGACAGAAGTGAGGGCTGCAACATTATGAGAATTAGGGGTGGGAATCGTTTACTATCTCACGATTCGATTCGATTCCGATTTTGGGGGCCACGATTCGATTCAAAATCGATTTTTGATTCAAAACGATTTGAATTATAAAAATTTCTGCTTCTGGCTTATGAATCTTATTGAAAAAAAACCCTCCATAATATACACTGGTCCTGGAGCAGGTAATGTGTTACAAAAACAATAAAATGTGCAGGAATGTGGGTCCTCAGTGACAGAGAAATCACTGGGATATCAAAATGACGTTAATGAACAATAAATAAATAATAAATAACACTGCTTTATTACCAGGCTACTAGCGGTGGTGTGTAGGTGACGCTGCTGGGCTGATGTGATGATAGCAGTGAAGCGCTAAAGTTCAGGAGCAGCTGCTGATTAACTAGTTAATTTAAGGTCGTTGTATTTCTTCAGAAAGGGGGCAGGAGGTGGAGAAATTAATTCATATTGTCCATTCCTTAATTCCTCTGTGATGAGGAGCTGAAATTAGCTCTGATTAGCTTATTGTTATTTTTCCGTTCCGCCTTAAATGCTGCAGCCCGCTGCCACCTGTAGCGTTATTTAAGGTGGAACTGGAAAGTTAGCTAGCTAACAGTTACTGAAACTAACTACTAGCGATCTTTTTTATGCTTGTTATGAAGCATTCTGCCATAAAACATTGAAACTACACGTTAATCTAAGGTAATATAGTGCTTGTTCTGCCATCTTACCGGTGATTCTCAAACACCTACGCTCTGTGTGTGTCTGGAAGATCTCCGTTTGAAGGGACAAGCCCTATCCCCAGGGTTGCCAGGTCCAACAAAAATACCCAGCCCAAAATCAGTCTAAAACCCGCCCCTCAGAATCGATTTTGGGACATTTTAAATCGATTCTGAATCGTAGTAAATGAGAATCAAGATTCTTATGTGAATCGATTTTTTGGCACACCTCTAATGAGAATGTTAAAATAAAACCATTCTTAAAACCACAAAACAGACTGAATGTTCTATGAACATTACCTGTGACATTTTGGGCCCTATTTTAGCGATCTATAGCACACCGGTCATTTGCGTATCTCACAGCTTGATTTAGGGAGTGCTGGTGTGTCTGTGGTAAAAAAAAACGCCTTGCACAGCTCAAAACACGCAAAAGGCATGATGGACTAATTCTCTTAATTAATCAGTCACTTGCCATTCCCTTTAAGAGCCAGCTGCGCTCTGACTTTGGCATGTTCATATCTTAACAGTGCGATGCTTTTATGTGTCTCAGCAGAGAATACTGACCACCAGCAGCTCATTTAAGGGAACAGCAATGTTATTTTACTCTTTATTCCCTTTATTGTTGAATTAAAACTTGATTTTACACTCTGCAGCGCAATCTGAATCTGAAATTTCATTATGACATGAACAGTTTCACATAAAAGCACAATCACAACTTAATTACAACCTCAGACGTCTCAGATATACAAACATTACCCACACGCCCGTGCACACACACACATAAACACTCACTTATTATCACAACACTACCACTACCCTAGGCCCTGGCAAAGGCCATTAATATCCTAGGAACATACAAATGTCCGTGTGTGTGTGTGTGTGTGTGTGTGTGCGCGCGCAAGTGGGTCTCTATGGCCCATTACAAATGAACCATACACAGCCTGTGACTAAAAGACCTCCCCCAACCCCGCACTCAAACACAACCTGCAGGCGGTCATGGTAAGAACCTTAGCTTTAGCGTTAGCGCTTGTCTGCTGTAGGAATTCCTGTGTTGGTTTTAGTTTGACATTATGAAGCTGTGTAGCCTGCAGGTGTGTTCCTTTACCCTTTTTCCTTTACTCTCTCTCTCTCTCTCTCTCTCTCTCTCTCACCCTCTCTTTTCCTCCCTGAGTTAAACCCTTCCTTCCTCTCCGACACTGATGCTCATGAAAAATCTCAGAAAACCACCCAAAAAACATCACACACTATAAAAGCGTAACACTCATCATATCTATAATCTGTAAACTGTAAAAAAAATATCTATATCTATAAACACAGCTAAAGCACAAACAATAAAAACTCTTTTTTGTCATATGGGAATATTTAATGACACAGAAACACACTTGTAAAAACATTATTAGCTCTTTGTGCACATTTTTTGTCATTGTGTAAATTCTGTGACTTTTACAGCTCTGTCAAATTTATCACCAAGAAATATCTTTTATTATTTTTCCTATCTGTCTGTCAGTGTCTGCCTTGTCTGTCTACATGTTTGCTAGACAATTTTCTTGTCTGTCTGTCAAGTTGTCTGTATATCTGCCTCTCTGACTCTCTATAAAGTAACAGTCAAAAATTAGGACACACCTTCTTATTCAATGTTTCCCTTTATTTCTTTACTTAATTTCTTTTCTACATTCTTAATTAATACTAAAAACATGAAAACAATTAAGGGACACATATGGAATTACGTAGTAAACAAAAAGTGTTTGTCCTTCACAATCCCCTGATCTAAACCCAATGGAGATGATGATTTGAGGTGATTTGGGATGAGCTAGAGCTTCACAGTGTGAAGGAAAAGCAGCAACTATTGTTTAACACCTCAATATTAAATTCACAACGTAAGAAATATTTTACAGAAAGATTTTTGTCTGCTTTCTGTCTATAAGATCGTCTTTCTGTCTATATATCTGTCTCTCTGACTACCTGTATAAAGCACTGTCTGCCTATCTTGCCAGTCTATATTTCTGGCCAGATATTGGTATCTGTCTGTCTGTATAGCTATCTACCTGTCTATCTATTCTTCCTGTTAATGTCTGTCTGTCCATAGCATTTCTTTTTTTCCTATCTATCCATCTATTGGTATGTTTGTTTGTACATTCGTCTAAACAGCTGACTGATGAGACATTCATGTACATTATATTTTTGCACAAAAGTGAGTACACCCCTCAAATTTTTGTAAATATTTTATGCATATGGTCTGAACACTGCTGGCTGACCTTCCACTTCTTCAAGCTCTGCAGCAATTCCGGCAGCACTTATGCATCTATTTTTAAACGGAAACCTCTAGATATTACACTGAACATGGGGAGGTCTGTTCTGAGTGCAACCTGTCCTGGAAAACTGCTGTATGACCTTGGGAATCATGCTGTATGTCAGTTTTAGGGTTTTAGCATTTTGTCTAATAGCCTAGGCCATCTTTGTGGAGAGCAACAATTTTGTTTCTTACATCCTCAGAGAGGTCTTTGCCATGAAGTGCCATGCTCAATATCCAGTGGCTAGTATGAGAGAACTGTTCCTAAAACAACAAATTTAACAGCCCTGCTCCCCAGTTACACCTGAGACCTTTTAACACTAAAGAGTCACATAACACAACGAAGGAAAATGTCTAAATTGGGTGTGTGTTGAGTTATTTTGAGGGGACTGTAAATTTATACTATTATACAAGCTGTACACTGACTACTTTACATTGTATCAAAGTGTCGTATCTTTCACACCACATATCTACGATCACAATGCACTTATTTAGGCTCCGCCTACAAATTCAGACTTTTTTTAGCAACTGGTGATAGGGTGTCCAAACATTAAATTCAACACAACTGTTCTGGACAGTGCTGTTGTAGCTCAACAGCTACAAATCGTTAACCATAGCTCCACACAGGTAGAAACAAAGCATAATTTGATATGTTATCAGGTTCTGTAAAGCTTGTTCTCTCTAGCAACAGCAGCTACACACAGACAGACACACTTCTCTCCTTCTCTAGAGCTTCATACAGGCTGGGCCTCAGAGGCAGCAGACCTGCTCAGCCAAGCCCAGACAGGGCTCACCCTGCTGGGGGGAACAGCGTGGACCCTCCCCCACTCAGGTTGGAGGCCTCCAACACACTTTCCTAAATACATCTGCTCCAGACACATCTGTCTGCACACTGAGAGCTGAAAACACATGCAATGTGTGTGTGAGAGAGAGAGAATCAGAGAAAGAGAATGAATAAAAAAAGAAAGAGGATCAGTGGGGAACCCTCTGGGGCTTATTGTCCTTCACAACAGCCCTAATGATTTATGACAGTTCACCAATTAGCCATAACTTTAAAACCTCTGAAAGGTGAAGTGAAAAACATTGCTTATCTGGTTACAATGGTTTCTTTCATAACGGTGAATTCTACATATTAGTAGCAAGTGAACAGTCAGATGTTGAAGCAGGCAAAAGTGCAAATCCGAGACGTCTTGACCTCTTTCCCACTGCAAGGCTGAACGATCATAGAGTATGGAGAGTATCTGTCTTGGTGACTTTTCCCACACTGACACGGTTTGGCACAGGACACATTGGTTAAGTTCAGACTGATAGACTAAATCTGATATTTGACTTGTCTAGATTGTATCCAGATAGATTTTTTCCTAAATTCCTAAATTTCAACAGCAGAGCATATAGGAAAGTAACCATAACCAGTCTAATGGATCCAGACTAGGGGTGGGCGATATAGCTCTAAAATAATATCACGATATTTCAGGGTATTTTTGCGATAAAGATACACTTGGCGATATAGGAAAACAGAAATAATTTGTTAATTTCAGGAATATAGTATAAGAGTATAACAGCCTGAAATTGTTCAGGAGATTTATGTCATGGAGAAAATGACCTTTTCATTAAGACAATCGGCTAAAAGATTTAAAACATACTGGAGAAACTGGAAATCCTACCTGGCTCTGAGCTGATTTACTTCATTGATTCATAAATTGAAATTCACATTTTAGACCTCCTTTTGTTTTGTGTCTTCACATGATTTGCCTTTATTTCTTTGTCTACTTAATATAAGCATATGTATAGCATTTAAATGTCCCTTTGAAGACCCTTGTCAAATGCCTGATCTGCCTTCTCTGTTGTTTTTTTGTTTATTTGTTAAAAGACAATAAAAAAAAAGTAAAAAAAAAAAGAGTATAACAGCCTAATTATAATGTGGCAAAATGAATAATATAGCATAAAAAATATAATGCAGCAAAATATTGCAGAATATTTAGTGCATGCATATAAACTGCAAACTAAAACAATTAAACAACACATTCACTTAAAGCTTCCCAGTAAATTATAGACTACTTTTAAGACAGAACAGCCCTATTATCACGATATGGATTTTTAATATCATGATATTTCTGTGTCACGATATATTGTATACAATATAATATTGCCCACCCCTAATCCAGACCCGTATGAAATGCTACGGTGCAGACTTTTTTACCATTTGGGCCAATAAAATGCAACAAGAGCTAAAGTCTGATGGCTGGACGACTGGGTCAGAGCAGTGCAGTCAGTATATACCCTCAAAAGTGATACCGACCCAGTGGCAGCTTGAAAAGGTGCCCAAAGCTCATTACAGTGATCCATGGAGGCTCTATATCAAAACGTACATGGTTTGCTTTAATATCTTGGTGCCAGACACCACAGGACAACTTCAGAGGTCTTGTAAACTTCATGCCTCAACAGGTAAAAGCTGTTTTGGTGGCACAAGAGGGACAACTGTTTATGCCTGTTATTTCAGTTTTTTATCAATTAAACTCTACTACATTCAAACTCTGTAAGTAAATAAAAAATATTTATAATTTTAAGTATTATTATTGTAAGTAAATAATTTTTTTTTAATTGTATCATATTGTGTTAAGTTCGATTTCCCTTTTGATCTAATATGTGTTAATTGATCTTAAATATTTCTATTGTTCTGTTCATTATCAGTTGATCAAACACAAATATGGTATAGGAAAGTACTAAAGAATCCTAGGGTACTAGACAAGATTCATAAGATTGTATTTTAGAAAACTGTCTGTTCATGTAATAGTTAAATCTCCTTATATTACCTCAACATTACTGTTAAAACACACACACACACACACAGTAACCTTCACCTTCACTCCACACACAATGGGAGCCGATGAACAAGGAGACTGTTGTGGTGAATGCAGCGCTAACCGCTAGCCGCTATCTGCTGCTGCATCCCTCTGGTGTCAACTCAGGATCATGAGACTGAAAGATGTCACACATACGTATTTACCAGACTCATAACACACACACACACACACACAGCACTGAGTCACAGTGAATCAATGTGTGTGGGTGTGTATGATAATGATTACTAGACAATGATGTATCAGGTAATCTCTCTCTCTCTCTCTCAATCTCTATCCTTCCATCTCTCTCTCTCTCTTACTCCTCCCTAACTGTCTTCACTGAGTCATTTCAAGTCCCATAAAGAAACTTAAAGTTATAAGGACAGAACCAGATGCTCAGACACACACAAACAGACACACACACACACACACACACACACACCACCCAGTTATATGGAGTCATCAAGTTGTTTGATGACTAATATTTTAAGTCTTTACCACCAAAAAAGCCCAAGCACATTCAGATACAATTGCACATTAATTCAAGCAATGTAAGTAAGTAAAAGCAATCAGCTTTTGCAAACATAAAAAAATGGGTGGCTCTAAGGGGCTCAGTGAATTCCATTATGGTTCTGTAATAGTCTGCCATCATTCCAAGGTGGTTAATTTCCTTTTTCCTAGACCATCAGCTGTGAGTGATATTAGGAAACAAAGCAACTCAGCCACTTAGAATATGTTCACATTACAAGCCACATTGCACAAATCAGATCAGATTTGGCAATCTGGACAGTTCACATTCAAAAATGTAAGTGATCTGTATCTGTGTGTAATGTGAACGAATCTGTGCCTCACATGCGCACATTGATACCTGTATAAACGTTGCCTTCTTCACCAACAACAAAAAAACGTCATATTAGAGAGACGACTCGTAGATTTATAAAGGGAAATGGATGAGTTAGCAGATCATATGTGGAGCATCTTTTGCTGGAGTGGAGAAACAGTAAACAGCTGGTTCATGTTCAGGTCAAGGAGGAGAAAAAAGACCAGGCGGTTTGCTTTTGCTGTTTTTGCAGCTAAAGCTGCACAGCTGCACCCAGAGATGTGTGGGTACGAGAGAGAAGCAAGTAGTTCATGCGTTAATGCAAAAAGACACATGAATTCTGATTTGACCGTTTACATTTATGTCGCATGTCTATGGATCGGATATGTATCAGATTTAGAAACACATATGAAAGTGACAGGTTCACACAGACATGAAAAATCAGATCTGAGCTACATTGAGCAAAAAATCAGATTTGAGTCACTTCAGCCTGGTAATGTGAATGTAGCCTTAGTGGAAAATCACGTACGATTACACTGAGTTGTTAAGAGTTTTGCTAAACCAGTAAACCAGTAGTTTAATGTCATAGGATTCCATGGTTAAGCAGCTACATGCAAGCCTTACATCACTAAGCAAAATGCCAAACATCATATCGTCGCTTTCCTATGAAAAACACTTATCTTCATTTTTGTCAATTTTTAGTTTACTACATAATTTGAACAGACAAACTGTCCCTTACACTGTGCCAACATTTCTTGATGAACAGACCAATATAAACTCTTCAAAATGACCTGAAATAAACTCTTTTTACATTGACTTCCATTGAAACCTTACAAGGTTTTTTCTCTCTCCTGTAAAGTTGCTGTTTTGGAGATAAGTGTTTTTCATTGGACAGCGATGATATAAAATAGCGTAAACTCGTGCAGTCTGATGAACGAGTCTGTGTTTGGTAAAATCCAGAAGAACTTTTCCTGTCTGACGCACTGTGTCAGCTGTAGTTTGGTGGAGGAGGGATAATGTTTAGGTTGTATTTTTGAAGATCACTTAAGCCCCTAAGTTCCAGTGAGGAGAAATCTTAATCTTAATGATTTATTGTACCAAACATTAAGACAATTTGGTCAATTGAGAACTTCTAAATTTGTGGTACAAATTGTCTGTTCCAGCATGACTGTGCTTCAGTGCACACAGTCCATAAAGCCATGGCTGGGTGCTTTGACTAGCCCTCACAGAGCACTGACCTCAAACCCATCCAAACCTTTGAGATAAATTAGAAGAGAGACTGTGAGCCAGGCGCTCTCGCCCACCATCGGTGTCTGACCTCAAAACGCTCCTCTGGATGAATAGGAAAAAAATTCCCACAGATATACGCCAACATCCTGTAGAAAGCTTTCATATTAGAGTGGAAGTTTTTAATGTGGAACTAAAAAGAGGGACCGACTCCAAACTAATGGTCATTGATTTATGGTGGGATAAAAACTCTAATAGGTGTAATGTGTATATGTCCCAAGTTTTGTCTCTATAAAGTGTGCATGTGTGTGTGTGCGTGTGTTACTATGTGATTTAAAAAAACTAGTCTCTCACACACACACACACACACGCACAAATACAAGAATACACAGAAAAGTCAAGCTGAAGCAGCACTTACACACACATGTTGAATCATCTCACTCTTTCCTCATCTCGCTCCCTCGTTCTCTCCGTTTCTCTCCTTATTCTCCACTTTCATCTCCATTCTTCCATTCCTTACAGCCCACAGTCTACCTGAGTGTGTGTATGCGTGTGTGTCTACACACACGCGCACACACACATACACACACACACTCCCTCCTAGTCCTGTACGGTTTCAGATGAAGCGAAGACAGAGAAGAGAAGCAAGGGATGATGCCCCTTTAAGAAGGTAAACTCCTCCACACTCCTTTTTTTTTCTTCTCCTTCCCGAACAAGCCGTCTGTCCTCTCTTTCTTCCTCTCCTAAATCACTTCTCCTCTGTTCCAAATCCTCCCCCTTCTCTCTGCTTCCTCTGTTCTCTCCTCTTCTCTTTTTTTCCCCTCTTCGCTCTCCTTCCGTCAGCTCGACTTTTTTCGGCGCTCTGAAGGCAACGAGAGCGCAAGCAGGACTGGCCGCTTCGGCACAGAGTGAGCGCACACACACACACTCAGTGCAGCCAACCAGAGCAAAGCAGAGAGCACGGGAGGGAGTGGGAGGGGCAGGGATGACAGAGCAGGGGGGGTGTGGGGTTAAAGTGTGTATGTGTCATAGTAAAATAGAGAAAAAATAGAAATACATACAAAAAAATGTATTGAGCTGATATTCTAGCTTTATCTATCATTACTCTTTACGTTACCTCTCATTGCCTTTTCTCTTTTCTTCACATTCTTCCACTTTTATTTTCTTTGATCCTTTTTCCTTCTTTCTCTCTTTTCTCCCTCCATGTTTCTCTTTTCTGTCTTATGCTTTCTCATCTTTTCGTTCGTTCTTTACTTTTTTAAGTCTACTTTGCTTCTTCTCATTTACTCTTTCTTCATTTAGACTCTTTAGCAACATTTTCTCTTTACTGCTTATTTAAACTCTCATTCTATTTCACCTCTCTGCATGTATACTCTTCTTTATATTCTTTTTCTTTCTTTATTTATGTACTCTCTTCCTCTCTTTTTCCTCTCACTTTCTTCTCATCTCTCCTTTTCCCCTTTTTTCATTTTCTCCTTTACTCTCTTTTTCTCTCATATTTCATGGTTCTTTTCTCTTTCTTTCTCTCTCTTTCTGCATGTCTCTTCTTCTTTTCTTCTATCAATAACTTTTTGTCTTCTTTGTCCCCATGTCTCCCCATTGCATTTACTCTTTTTCACTTTTTATCTTGATTTTCCTCAGTTATGTTCTGTCTGTTCTCACTTAGTCTCTATTATATAGATTCTCTCTCTTTCAGTTTGTCTTTCTCTCTTTCTCTTTTATTTTCTCTAGCTTGTTAATTAATCTAAATATGACTAAACATTTCTAAACTCAAAACAAGAAACATAATAAAACACACACACCAGAACACAACCCAGCTCACACCAACACACCCAACACACACTGTTTCTGCACCGCAGCTTTCAGAGCACCAATTCTGCATGTGAGTCAGTCTCTGTGTGTGTATATGTGTGTGTGTGTGTATGTGTGTGTGTGTGAGAGAGAGAGAGAGAGAGAGAGAGAGAGAGAGAGAGAAAGAGAGGGGCTTTTCACTGAGCTCATCAGTGTGTCACACTGGGAGGCCCCTCTATGGTTCCCATAGCATCCACATACGTGACCTCTGACCTCCGCTGACATGATCAACATGAGGATGGCAGAAGATACCTGATAGCTGACCAGAGAGAGAGAGAGAGATGAGAGATACAATCATGGTGTAGAGAGGTAGAGACAGTGAGTTTTTGAGGTTGTGAGTTTCAGAGACTTGAATCAGCATCAGGTCACAGTTTTTAAGGTCTAAGTCTCGCTTTTCTTATAAACCAGTGGACTAGTGATGTAGCTGCTAATAAAGTGCAGATGCAGCTCTAGAACTGGGATTACTCCTGCAAAAAATTCAGTTATCTCAAACCATGTGGTCGTTTCTGGAGCAGGACCATTACCAACTCACCATACCAGTGAATGTATGTCTATATACACATGTATGTGTATATGTATGTGTGTGTCTGTGTGTATATGTATGTGTGTGTGAACATGTGGGGGAGAGACTACAAGGAGCCGGAGGGGACACGCAAGACCATTCTGGAAACTCATTAAAATTCAACCTAGTGCATGCAAATGGAAATATAAAACGCTAAAGGCATGTTTCTGCCTGACCCAGAGAGAGAGAGAGAGAGAGAGAGAGAGAGAGCGAGAGAGAGAGAGAGAGAGAGAGAGAGAGAAATACTAGGTTATACAAATTGGAAGGCATTCATTACTACCATCATTAAAGGCTTTTAATTGCTAATTTGCTTCTCTTGTTTGTGGATTTCTGTTTGTTGTTCTATTTGTTTGTATATTGTTTTTGAGACAGACAGAGACAGATGGTCAAAAAAAATACATGAAAAAAAATACAATATTCCCTGATTAATCTGGCATAAATTATTTGATAGCGTGATGCAGCCTATTAGGCTGTGCAAAAGGGAAGTATCCAAAAGAAGTATCAGTTAAAAGTATGGACACATTTTTTTTTTAATTGAATATATTTTCAAAATATAACTTCAAAATAAGGCTCCTTCATACAGGGTTTATAAATAGTTTACAAATGAGTTTATTAATGTTTATTAATCAAATTATATATCTTTATTATTGCAGTTATAGCAGTATAATAAGCAGCACATAAATAGGAAGGGCAATAGTGGCCTGATGTGAACCAAATTTAAAGTGGTACCAATATATTTTCTATATTCTATATTGTATATATATGTATATATATATATAATATAGATAAGTGCTCATGTGTTTCTATTTAGCCCTGCTTTAGATCACTTTAGCTAACCATGCTAACCTAAATCTTAAATAATTGAGCGCCGCCAGTGCTGGAAGAATATGTGTGTAAAGTCTGACTGTACTGTTTCACTAAGAAAAACTGTTTTTGACCAGAATCTTTTTTCCTCCCATGCTTCACATGGCTGCAATTCTCTCCCATCTGAAGTAGAAGGGTTAACAGCTGTTAGTTTGTTCTGCAGAAGTTTGAAAGCCTGGTTATTGCACACACATAGTTGTCAACAGAATGACTGACTCTGTTTTATGCTGTATGTTTTTTTTATTAATTACTTCTACTGTGTTGTTTATGAGGGTCTCCTTTAGAACATCAACCTGCCCAGGGACAACAGATGAAAAATCTGGCACACTTACATTTTAAAATAATTATGGTGATTTGATTAATGTGTATTGCCCCTGTTAAATAAATAAATAAATGAAATAAAATAAAAACACTTGAATTATCTAAACAAAAGCAGCCAACTATTGTTCACCAGGAACTCCTTCAAGATGCCAAGCAAACTATTCCAGGTGATTCTATCTGGTGAAGCCACTGAGAAAACACCAAGATTGAGTTCAATGTGGCTCAAAAGCTAAATGTGGCTACTCTACTCAGCCCAACCTCACATCGACATTACATACCCCTCCTAACCCTAAAATTACTGACCCCATCTAATCCCAACATTACAGACCCCTAACTCACCTCCTCCCCAACATTACTGAACCCTACCTCACCACACCCCAACCTTAATTTCCCCTACCTCACCACAACCCAGAATTACCATGACTCTTACCTCACCATACTTGTGTAAAAACTGTTCATTACATAATAAGTACTTATATCAATCTCATTTAATATTTTTTTCACATTACAATCACACAAACAAACCTAAAATGAATCTGAATCGAAGAGTAAAACAGAAAGAAAAAGAGTGCAACAAAAAAGGAGAGAGAGAGAGAAAGTGAGAGACAGACAAAGAGAGTTTAGCGGAAAGTGGGTAAACGCTGAATAAGCAAAAACTCCAAATCACCCAGCCTCAGCACATCGCTATGACAACCCCAGCCAAACCCCGTCCATCGCTACGGCCATCCCTGCCAGGTCCAGAGCAGACTGGCTTCCTATTGGCTCGCTTACTGCCAGACCCGGAACAGGCTGGACTCCTACTGGCCCATCGTTCGGCCTTGGCAGGACTCCTATTGGCTGACACACGACTGGGCTGATGGAAGGTTGGATTTCGGGACACACCCCCCCAAAATTCACACAGATCCTATATGTTTTGAGCTAACTTTGTGTGTGTGTGTGTGTGTGTGCGCACAATTGAGTGTGTGTGGTTGGGGGTAATTATGGAACAATAGTTTATTTTGCAAAAACCTAAACATGCTAACTACTGGGTAACAGACATGCACAAATATACCTCCCACATACAACAATGAAGATGTGTGTTTATCTATGATTTTATGTACATACAACAATATAGTATAGTGTGTGTGTGTGTGTGCTATATTGAGGGATTACAATGGAATAATAACAGTTTCTGCTGCAAAACCCAAACATTTAGAGCTCCACACACACGTCACCCACTGCCAGCACCACGTGTGTGTATGTGTATGAGACTCCCACTCCCAATCAAATCTGCTGCCTTTTAAGGACAATGGCATGCAGCTACTAACCCCCTCTCTCTTTCCCTCTTTTTTTTCTCTCTCTCTCCCTCTCTCTTTTTCTCCCTCTCTCTGGTGCTCTCTCCCCCTCCGTGTTTCTCTTTTCCTCTTCACTCTCTGGGTGAGGTAGTATGTTTGGTCAGTTGGTCACATGACTCCAGTTTCCCTCTCTTTTTTTGTGGTAGTTTTGCTGTGGGGTTTGGATTTCAGTCCAAACAGAAAGACGAAAACTCTATGTATGCACTGTGCAGTTGAATCACACAGACACAGACACACACACACACACACAGGGATAAAACAAACACACACACACATATCTGGTCTTTAACTGTTATTCAGATGAAATGGATCAATAATAGTCAATCCCATCTTAATGTCAACGCCATTCAACATGCATCACTATCAACACGGCTGGTTACAATGCTGGAGACACCAACAATATCCGCTACTTTCTTCCATGCTTCATTTTTCTTCAATTGTTCCCTTTTACATGCACAAATATGCACCATAATGAACAGGAAAATAAGAAGCAGCAGTTCAGCTCCCTCTTTTCAGTCAGAACCACGCTATTAAGAATGGAACGAATCTTGGTAGAAACCAAAAGTTCAGAAAAAGAGCTAAAGAAAGCAAAAGCTGGAGTCATACAAAGCCATACAATACCATACTCTGGTGGGGTATGCTACAGGTGTGTAAGCTATCTGCTCCAAGTGCTGCGTGTGGGGTCATTTGATCGTTCATGGGTTCAATTTGTTATTTAACTTAGAGTAGCTTATCGGGTACCTCCCTTTTCTTTCTATCAGTACATTCCTAATAAGACCACACTATCACAGCACCGGATAAGGTTAATGTAATGCTGGCCTGCAAGCAATAAAAACGTATACAAGAATGTCTGTTGACGGGGCTTTGAGTGGTCCAGTCGGGCTAAGCGCTAGCACTATGATCAGGAGATCTCCAGTTCAGAAAAAAGAGAAAATGAGAAAAAATTTAAATAATATTTTATATGAAAAAAAGAATGTATGTTGGTTTGTTGGAACTCCTAACATAGTGAAATGCCATGCACCCCAAAAGCACTGCTCCTCACCGCTCGAGTGTTTATTTTTTAAAACAAATGAATAAAAAGCAGCAAATGATTAAAACTCTTGTGATCTTACACGCAGAAAAGTGAGGTATGGAACAGCACAGTCAATCCACGGTTTGAATGTAGTTCTTGTGTGTAAAAGTAAACCAGTGATAATGAAACTCACTGTTACTTATAAAACTCTTTATAGAACCATTTAACAAAATTAACAAAAAATAACACATTATTTTCAGTACTATTTAGGACCCTCTTTGCTTTGGCCCCTACAAAAAAATCCATGAATGCATATGGATAGAAGGCTGGAGCGTGGCTATGTTTACCCATAGGCCCCATTATCTTCAACCACGCAATTAGTCAATTTCCACTCATTTAGGGGTCCGTGGCCCTATTCTGCTGGTGGGCCTCCACCTACCCTAAGTAAGCATAGACAAAAGAATTACTGCTTAATTAAGCCCTCACTCTCACCAGGACAAAAAAATAAATAAGAAACTGATCTCTCTACAGGCGAAACACTTCATGATGAAGACATCACTGAAGTGTCAACATTAATAACATCATTAAGAAGATGAGTGACGAGGGAATCACTGCTGTGAGCAAAGTCATCAGTGACATTTTTAGAAGAGTGTACTCAGCTGAGATCATGATCGATATGAACAATGTTTAAAACAATCAAACAAACAACTGAACCCTGAGGCTTATAGCAATAAAACAGCCATGTACTGCATTTCACATTCACATACACTCATACATCTCTCTCTCTCTCTCTCTCGTTTTGTTTTTTTCATTAATGTGATTTCTTCACCTTTTACCTTTTATCCTGTGTTTTAAATTTGCTTAAATAGAGACATTGCCATTGTATTCTTTTATATTTCATTCATTCATATTTTGGTCATGCCAAAATGTGGAAGAGTATATTGGTTGAAAAACACGCGTGTATGTATGTGAGTGTGTGTGTGTATAAAAAATAGTCTAAATTAAATAAAAAGGGTCATTTTTCAACTGTTTTAGGTGTATAAAGGTAGTTGTAAGATATACAGTATTTACAGCATCTGTTACTGACTGATGTTCATTACAGGGAGATTTTAAGTCTATGCCAGTAATTTATTTGCTACTCAGCTAAAACACTTTTTTAATAATAAAAAAACTTTTTAAGCAAAATGTGATGAATTAGAATTGTAATTAATTTGATTAGTTTTTAAATCACTTGCCAGCATTAATTTAAACTAATCTCTCTCTCTCTCTCTCTCTCTCTCTATATATATATATATATATATATATATATATATTTCTCCATCTGTCTCACTCTCCTACTCATCTTTGCTTTTTGTCATATATATATATATATATATATATATATATATATATATATATATATATATATATGTGTGTGTGTGTGTGTGTATGTGTTTGCGAGGAAGGTTACCAGGGACAATAAATGATAAAAAAAAAAAGTTAGACTGATATGTGCCATATTTATTGATCTATGTAATCTATGAGTTTCTGATAGTGTCCTGTGATAATCCATCCTATGCATCTTGAATCTTGACAGAGTTCCTGCAGATTGTGTGATAGGGGTGGATGTTAACAGCACGTCCAACAGCATCTCACACATTTTCAACCAGGGAATAGATCTGGCGATGCCACTTGGAAGGCATAGTATCTGTGTTTTTAAGGCAATTATTTTCCTGTCTATTTTTTGTCTCTCCTTCAATCTCCCTGTCTCTCTTTTGCTAAATTGCTCCCTCTCTCTTTATATTTCTCTATCTATCTCTCTCTCCTACCCAACTTTGCTTTTTGTCTTTCTCTCTCACTCTTTTTTTTTACTAAGAATCTTTCATTTACTTTACTTTTTTCACTATCCCCTCTCTTTTGCTCTCTTTTTATATACCTCTCTCATACTCTATCTTTTCTGGTATCACACACACACACACACACACACACACACAGAGGAAACCGGTTGGTAGTTGTGAGGAAGGAAGTAAGTAAGATAAGAGAGTTTCACTGAAAGTCTTGGTCAGGGCTGAGCAAAATCTCATCACCTTGGAAACCAACACATTCAACGGATCTGAAGCATGACCCCCACCCCCCACCACACACACACTTACACACACACACACACACATATATACAGGTGCATGAAAGTGTGCACCTAAGTGTGCACCAAAGCTTGAGCAAAAATGTGCACTCTCACACATACACACACACACACGCACGCACACACACATGCACACAGACACAGAGTCTCTTTGTCTCTCTCTCTCTCCCTCAGACACACACACACACACACACACACACAAACGTAGTATAGTGTAAGGTGAGAGTCCTGCTTTAGCCCTAATGAAATCCACTGCAGTGTCTGAAACTCAGCACACTGTGTTTAAACCCCCCCAAGGCAAATCAAATGAATTAGTGCTGTCAGAGTTAACATGATTGACCCTTCGGCCAATCCGTAGCAGCGCAGACTGAAGCCCAGCTGCTTGCAACCTGTGTGTCGCTGGGAAGGGTTTTACAGATAAAACTCCTTTCATTCTAACGCAGTTTATAAACATGCATTTTTCTTCAGCATCCTCAGCAGTCAATGCTTTCTAGAGATTTCTAGAGCAGGATGCTGATTATCCTACCTCTCTAATTACCTATCTAATGCTCTTGTCACTGAATTCAATCAAACACTTAAAAGATTTAGGTGCTTCAAATGATTCTTTGCTCAAATGACTCTTTAGACTGGTGGAAAAACAGTGATTGATTGGGATTATAATATATAATGTTTTAACATATGGTTTTAGTATATAGCACTAAAAAGGTCAAAGTACAAAAAAGCATTCTGTTCTTGCCTGTCTAACTACATGTGGAGCGTAATGGGTAATGGAGGGCTGTGTAATTGTGATTTTGACTGAACTATCGCTTTAACAACATCTGAAGACGAATAGAACCTCAGTACACAGTGCAGAAACATGCTTCTCTTTTTCTTTCCGTGTGTGTGTGATAAGAATGTTACTATTATAAACAAAAGCGGCTCTTTAAAGCCCAGAATCTCCATCTGGCTATTTTTATAGACAGATAAATCACTCTCTGATTCTGCTGTCTGGACTGTGGGTGTGTGTGAGCGTGTGTGAGTGTGTGTGTTCTTTATCACTATAATAATAAAAGACATCCAAGCAGGAAGTGAGTGAAATGTATCTGTAACTGTGAGTTAGTGCGGGAAGCCAATGGAACGCTGTCAGAAAAAAAAGTAGCTGGATGGCTTCACCCTGGATCAGACACACACACACACACACACACACACACACTTTGGTGCGCACACACACACTCTTTAGGAAACAGTAGAAGAATGAAACTAAGCAAATTATACTAAACAGTAAGATGTTACTATCAAGTTAATTAACAAAATTCACGATAAAGTCACTTTCCCCCCCCACACACACATATTGACACTGTCCTATGAAAAACACTTATCTCCACTTTTGTAGATTTTTAGTTTACTACATAATTTGAACAGGCAAACTTTCCCTCACACTGTGACAAAATACCTTGCTGAACGGACCAATAGAATCTCTTCAAAATGATCTGAAATAAACTCTTTTTACATTGAGATAAGTGTTTTTCATTGGACAGCGCTAATATACAGTATATACACACTCATTGTGCCCATTCAGCATGTTTAATGTTTATCCTCATTTAGATGGAAATGGGAGGATGAACTGGGGAGTTTCTCTTAAAAATTAAACAGGGCTTATGGGAAACAGCATCACACACACACACACACACACACACACACACACAGTTGTTTTTTAACTATTAAATATTTCTGTAGTTAATCAAAAATAAAGCCCAACATTCCCAGTAAAACCTAGCTGCTATAAAAAGCATTTGGAAGCCATGACATTACTGTCAAAGGCACACGGATTAATTTGATCATGAGAGATCTTTTTTCTGAGAATACTGTTTCTTTTTATTTTTATAATTGATTAGCTATATTAACAGCACAACACTGCATGATCAATAATGATAGTATGATTAACTTGCTAGTTGCCTGACAGCTCGACTACAACTCAGCTACTCCATGTAATGCAGATGATCAAAATGTGCCAATGTTTGCACAAGGAGAACTAACTGAACTAACTAATTAGACACAGTTAGTAGGAGAAAAATAAGATGGAGAATGGGTTGTTTCATCATATCATTGGTGTGTTGGCAACACTTTGCAAATTAAGAGCACAAACCGACAGATATTTAATCACAGGAGGCCAATGACTAACAGGTGTAGGCAAGTGGAGGACTCGGAACACATGAAATACAGGAAAATACATGAAATACATGAATACACGAAAAAAGCTTCAGTGAAAAGTGGACTATGGGAAATGTAGTGCGATAGGACAGTGGTGATGGATGGAGGGCACAGACTTGCGACTGTGTAATTGTGTGCATCCTTATGGTATTATATTATATATGTTTACCCTAATTATTTCTGGGACAATATATTTAATTTTTATCTGAACAAAAAAGATAATTGTGACAGGACTACAGGCCTTTCTTACAAAGTGGGAGACCATGAAGGAGAATAGTGAGGGAGGTCATCAAGACTCCTATGTATTTTTTATACATAATGCCCCAATTTAGATATTCAATGTAACACAGATTACAATACAATATCTTAGCATATAGTAGAATACATTTTTAAAAACTGACTTCTGGAGGAAAGTAAAAACGTGGCAATGTTAGCACAGGAAAAAACGTTGGAATTAGACTTTGAAGATGGAAGTGTGTGGTCCCTGGGTGAATGTCAAGGTTTGCAAAATAGTTATGCAGAACAAACTGACCTATCACACTATGCTTTAAAACTGGTAAATTGTACTTCCAATATGAAAAAAAAAAGATTATTAAAAGCCAGTACACAAATAAGTAGGTAAAATGGCAGTATATGGCCCACACACAAACATATGCATGGTTCTTGTCAAGAATCGCCAAGAAAACCAGCTCCACAGGCCGACTCAATGTAGCATTGTCTATTATCTAGCACGCGCACACACACAGACACGCACTGTGCCCTTTCACACAGTCGCAGGACCTGCTCCACTTGTCCAAATCCCAAATCAGGAGAAAGGGCAAAGCTCTGAGATCAGTCTATGAAGCCAGCTTTACTCATCCTTCACTGCTTATCAGTTTTTGACATCTAGTTTAGAGGTTACAGTCAATCTTGAAACAATGGTTGTTCAACATCTCCTATGGTCAATGCCTTAAGATCACCGTGTCTATTGCTGTGCGAGTAGAACTCCTAGTATTGGGCCGTTGAGCAGTGGAACTGTGTTCTCTGGAATGATGGTGCTTCAATTTAATAGCCTTTTGGATCTTTAGACACCAAGAAACTTAATTATGAGACTTGACTAATGCTCTTTTTAGACTGAATGCACACAATTTCTCCTCAAAGCAATAGTCTTCCTAGAAGAATAGATACAGTTACTTCAGCAAAGGGGAATCCCTCAGAAGACACTGGATGAACAGGTGTCTATCAGGGAATCAAGACTTTCTACATTCTGGTAATTAGTGGCTTGTGCCATCTAGTGGTCAGCTGTGGTCCTTTATATTTTATACTGACTAATATCTAAACCTTAAAGAGACACACTAATACAGTTACAGCACAAACCACCATAACAAATACAGTGTGTATGGAAAGTATTCAGACCCCTTTACATTTTTCACTCTTTGTTTTATTGCAGCCATTTGCTAAAAAAAAAATAGCAAATATTTCCTATTTTGTCTTGTAGAAAAATGGATGTCGAATTTGTTGAATTTTTTTTTTAAACGAAAAACTGAAATATCACATGGTCATAAGTATTCAGACACTTTACTCAGTATTTGAGTAGAAGCATCATTTTGAGTTACTGCAGCCATTAGTCTTCATGGGAATGATGCAACAATTTTTTTTACACCTGGATGATTTTGGGAATCCTCTGCCATTCTTCCTTGAAGATCCTCTCCAGTGCCGTCAGGTTGGATGGTAAATGTTGGAGGAAAGCCTTTTTCAGGTCTCTTTAGTGATGCTCAATTGGGTTCATGCTGCCACCACCATGGGTGGTGATGAGCAGTGCCTGGTTTTCTCCACACATGCTGCTTAGAATTAACGGCAAAAAGATAAAGGACTCTCAGACGATGAGAAATAAGATTCTCTACTCTGATGAGACAAAAATTTAAGTGTGCTTTCATATGTCTTGTACTTAGGAGAGGCTTTTGTCGGGCCACTCAGCCATAAAGCCCCGACTGGTGGAAGGCTGCAGTGATAGTTGACTTTGTGAAACTTTCTCCCACCTCCCTACTGCATCTCTGGAGTTCCTTCCTTCGACATCATGATTCTCATTTGCTCTGACTAAACTGTGAGCTGTGTTGTCTTATATAGACAGGTATGTATCTTTTCTAATCAAGTCCAATCAGTTTAATTAAACACAGCTGGACTCCAATGAAAGAGAAGAAGCATCTCAAAGAGGATCAGAAGAAATATACAGCATGTGAGTTAAATGAGTGTCACAGCAAAGGGTCTGAATACTTATGACCACGTGATATTTCGTTTTTTCTTTTTTAATAAATTTGCATTTCCTCTTTTTTAAAGAGGTCTGAATCATTTCCTTACACACTGTATACGTCTATAACATACGTTCCTTTTGACAGTTGAGTGTTGACAACAGCTAAACCTTTTCACCAGCTTATATCTGAAAGAGTGATGGAATGCTGATATATATTCAGCATAAAGTAGCTTAAAACATCCTGAACTCACTTAATACACTCTAATCATATCCCACAACTGAGGCATAGGGCTCATTAATCAATGGCAAACCAAGCAACACAGCCCTCTATCATATACAATAGAACATATCCATACAAAAAGTCTGTTTGAGGCCTGTTCAGCCCGACAGCTGTTCAGTCTAGACCACTAATACTGAAGTTATAAGGGGTGTTTCAGACCAGAGTTGAAAAAGCACAGCCAGAAAAGAGTGCATTTAACATCAACTTTAAAGGCATAGAAACAAAAAGTTGTATGTGTGTGAGGAAGAAAGACAGTGAGAAACAGAGAGAGAGAGAGGTAGAGCTCAGCTCACCGCAGGTATATATAACACTAAGGTATTTTCTGGTGCCGGAGTAACAGGGGTCTCCAAACTCCAGAACAGAGGCTCGGATCACACACGTCCGTCTCCCCTGGCAACGTGACGTCATCACCTGCAGAGCCACCTCCGACTGGCAGTCTATATAAAGAAAGAAAGGGAAAAAAAAAACAATTTAGTGTGTGTCTATATATATATATAGGTATATTTATTTTAAAAGTGACAAAGTGAAAAAGTATTTGCACCTACAGTTTTCTTTTGTATTTGCTTTTTTTTAAATCATCATACTTTCATTTTTCCGATAAACAAACACATTTTAATATAGGACAAAGGTAACCTGAATAAATATAAAAGGCAGTTTTTAAACGATCATTTCATTTACTAAGCAAAAAATCTTTTCAAACTAACCTGGCCCTATGTGAAAAAGTATTTGCCCCCAAACCTAATAATTTGCAATCAATCAACAACTGCAATCAAGTGTTGGTAATAACTGGCAAAGAGTCTTTCACATCTTTCTAAAGAAATTTTGAAGAACTGTTTGCAAAAATTATTTCAATTCAGCCGCATTGGAGGATTTTTGAGCATGAACAGCCTGTTTAAGATCATCCACATTATCTTAATCAGACTTTGACTAGGCCTCTCCAAAACCTTTATTTATTTATTTATTTATTTTTATTCAGTCATTCAAAGGTGAACTTTTTTGTGTGTTTTGGATCACTGTCCTGCTGCAGAACCCAATTACGCCTGAGCTTGAGGTCACGAACACATGGCCTGATATTCTCCTTCAGGATTTTCTGGTAGAGAGCAGAATTCCTGATTCCATCTATTACAGCAAGTTGTCCAGGTACTAAACAGGCAAAGCAGGCTTAAACCATCACACTACCACCACCATGTTTGACATATAGAATGATGTTCTTTTTCTGAAATAAAGTGTTATTTTTACACCAGCCATAACAGGACACAAACCTTTCAAAAAATTCCACTTTTGACACTTTTGAGTCCAAAGAATAGTTTCACAAATAATTTACCAATTACTTTTTTGCATAGGGCCGAGTTATTTTTTCCCCATAAAAATAACATTTAAAAACAACATTTTGTGTTTACTCAGGTTAGCTTTGTTTGTTTCTAATTTTGCTTGATAATCTAAAAAAAAGGCAAATATAAATATAAAAGCAAAAAAAAAAAATCTGAAACGGGGCAAATACTTTTACTTTCACGGCACTGTAAAATACAACCTAGGTATCAAATCCAAAACAGGCAAAATCAAAAAGAGAAAACCAGAAACAAGCAGAGATCATACACAGGCAAGCAAAACAAACAGCAAACACTCAATATGCTACTATGGTGGGTTGGCAATACTTTGCAAAGTTAGAGCACAAACCGACTGTTATTTAAACACAGGAGGAGGCTAATATCTAACAGGTGTAGGAAAGTGGAGACCAGGTGACAGGGAACGTGGAACCTGTCTCTGATTGGCTAAAGAACACATGAAAGAAGGTTTAGTGTTTAGTGGATTGTTGGAAATGCAGGGAGGGCACAGAATTGTGACGTGTAACTGTATTATTGTGGTATTATGTAAAATATATAACCCCAATTATTTCTGGGACATTATATTATTCAAACAAAAATGATAATAGTGACAGGACTACAGGACTTTCTTACAAAATGGGTGACCATAAAGGAGAATTGTGGGGAGGCCACCAAGACTCCTATGTATTTTTTTAAGCATAATGCCCTAATTTAGATACTGTGTGTGTCCTTTATGCACGTTCAGACATCCTTCAACAGACAAGTGTTTTGTTTCAGAGACATTTGATCTTACACAGGAAGCAGAACCGCACACGCCTGTCAAAAAGACTGATGGGCCATTAACACTCATACACACGCAAACATGCCGTTTCCAGACGCGTAACATGTTCACATACTCTCTGAATAAGACACGGACACGGCCTCTGACCTCCAAACCTGCAATTCTAGGTTTTTATTTTTATTTATTTTGTTTTCTTTCTCAGCCATTCACTTCATGTAAAGCGTGCAGACAGTAAAAGGTGAAATATCTGTCATTAACACACTTCCTACAGAGGCAGACACAACAGTTCTGCTCCTGTTAGAAGCATGTATGGGTTTCTGTGGAAAAGAGTTGAAACGGAAAAAAGACAAAGCCCTGGCTTATTATCACTCTCACAGGCGAAGAGTTCACACGCTGAACCACAGTCGTTACATCACTGACAAGCTGACAGGTGAAGAGAGCAAAACTGAAAGCTTGTGTAACTCAGTAGCCCTACACTGCCCTCTAGTGAACAGAATGGTAAAGAAAGTCAGTCAAATCACTGGTAAGTCAAGAATTACTGTTAAGAAACCCACAAATGTAAGAATTTTCCTTGCTAAAAGTGACAATATTACCATATTTTTAAGTGTAGTTTCAATGTTTTATGGTCAAATTCTTCATAACAAGCATACAAGCTGACTATAGAAGAAGAAAGTAAAAGGAGGATGTTAATATGAGAGAAACAGTTGTAGAAATATAAATGTTCTATATGATCAGTGGAGCCAAAAAAATGGACAGTGTCACATCGGTGTCAATCATTAAAAAAACATCTATAGATATATAAAAGTATAAATTATAAAAAAAAAATTACTTAGGGATGATTGGGATATAAGGAAAAATGGGACATTTTAGATATACAAGGTTTATTTTTCATGAAGATAGGAAAAAACAACATTTTCAGCATTACAGAAATAGATCAGTCAGTGTAACGCTTATCAGTTCAGTTTTCTGACCGTTTGAGGCTAGATAAAAATGGGCGTAAAACTTCATTATTTTTTTGTCCATTTGGCACCATCAGGAAGAAAATGATTTCATACTTTTTTCTATTTTTCTTTTTTTTAATTTCTTTTCATCATCCAATTAGGTTGGATTATACCATCAGATTTTTATTACAAAATGCAACAATTGTAAAATCAGAAAACTGAACAAAATTCTTTTTTTATGTATATTTACTCGTCAGAAGCAGAAAATAAGAAAATTGGAAAAAATTGAAAACCCAAATTCTTCTTTAATATATCAAATAAAAAACTATTAAAAACTATTAAATAATAAAGTTCAACACCCACTTTTCTATTTACAAAATTTAGGCTCAAACGGGCATAAAAATTCAACTGATAAATGTTAAACTAATCCAGATCACTTGTTTGGTTATTTTTCGGGACAGATCCATGTCCATCCATCGGTAAATCAAGACACTCAACAGTCAAACAGTCCCAGACAACAATAATTTATTCTATGTATAAATTAAAGTATAATAATTTCTAATTGTTCAATCAAATGCATAATATATCAGCTGTAGTCATGCACATAATAACAATAATAATAATAATACACAGCTACAAGACGAGCATCTCAGCTGTGCACAGATACATTGAGGCCCTCACATGGTCGGTGCGTTTGAACGTGATCTGTATGGTTGTGGTTAGAAGATTGATGGAAGATGCGAAACAGAGGGGGGCTGTCTAAATGCTTCCCCAGACCAGAGGAACAGCCACCCAGTCTCCGGATCCCCCGAGGGGGTTTAACCTGCCAGTGTCACGCTGTAATTCTTCCCCCGGGGAAGGAAGTGCGGAGAGAGACAGACACAGACCCCATTAACCTGTCCTTTGAGTGCGGTCACCACAGTGATTAGTCAAGCAGGAGGCCCAAGGTTCCTCTTTCTGTCTAGGTCTCTCTCTCTCTCTCTCTTTCTTGTTTTTATACCTTCTGAGGATGTATATGTGTGTGTGTGTGTGCTTGTGTTTATCTGTAACAACAATAATGATAATGTCCCATACGTACACATATACACAAAACCTAATACGTGCATAATTATCTAACAGTAACATTCTTTCATCATGACTCATAACTTCACACAGACACACATCTTTCTAGAGTGTGTGATTGTGCACGCTTGTGTATGAGTATCCAAAACAGTGTACGGTATGAAATACACACACCTTTTTCCTTTAGGACTGATATGAGTGGGTAGGATATGTGTGTGTGTGTGTGTGTGTGTGTCTTCAGTGGAAAAGTAGTGTCTAAAAGATTAGAAATTCCACAGAAGCCCCAGGATGTGAGTGTGCTTGTGTATGTGTGTGTATGTGTGTGTATGCGTGTGTGTGTGTGTGTGTGTGTGTGTACAAAGAGTTCAGCTCTGTTTGACATGCGGAGGTGTGTTTTCATGCCATCTGATCTCATCTCCTGTTGCAGGTCAGGTAGGGGTGAAAACTGCATCTGAGGGTGATTTAGGAAGAAGGATGTGTATGCGTCACATCATTAATAACATTATTAATAATAATACATTAATAATAATAGGACTATTAGGTTTAGTTTTAAGTCTCTTTAAACCTAAAAAAGTAGTTAAAAAGTAGTTCTGTATGTGGTACCTAATAAATAATGGCCCTAATAAGTAGTCACCATTGTATCATTAACAGTAATGTCTTAAATAAAAATTTTAATGTAACACCTGACTGCTGGTCCATAAGGAGTGTGTTTTTTTGCAGTAGTCACATTGGAGGACATGCAATGTCATTTAAGGCAATTAAATCAAACACGTCATGTTGCAATGGTTTGATTCTTGACACAATAAGTAGATACACAGCGCTGTCTCTGTGTCTGTTTGAGTGACAGGCTGCTGCTGCCTGCATGAGAAACACATGAGGGGTGGCAGGAGTAAACACGAGGTAACTGCATAGTCTCCATCCACATGGTTGGGCATGTGCTTGTAAACGTATGTGTTGAAAGCTGTGCACCTCAGTTCAGCACAGTTTTGAGCAGATATTTCCAATTACAGCTGAATTCAGGCTTTTAATGACAGAAAAATGTTCCTATTTACCTTTTCAAAATCCATTAAAATGTCTGATTAAAAGGGCAGATTACTGTTGTTTTGCTGTTTTCCTCTGAGCTGACTTAGCTCTTGATCAGTCTGAATGTGAGACAGCGTGTTGGCGGGGGCGGAGCTGGTGAAGTCATGGGCCCTGCATTGTTTAATATCGTGATATATATTTGATTCCCAAATAAAGATATGTGTAAAAAGAGATAGAGATAGAGAAAATGTATTCACAGAGGGGAGGGAGGAGAGTAAAACTATGCTGACCAAGCCCCTAATGTGCTGCAGTTTACTGTTCATTATCAATTATTCTCAAAGTCCTTTTAAAAAGTTGAAGAAACTGTATTTTTTTCCAGTGAGCTTACCCACAGACGGCGCCCTCCGGTGATGTGGAGGACATTCCAGTGTTCCTTGCTGTGTGCGTCCAAACATGGCTGAATACACAGCAATCTGCATCCCGGTCTTACAGCTCAGCCTCAGACGCTCCTCTTCACACACCACCTTACTCTTATACTCATCTACAGGAGGAGACAGAAGGGTATGCTGCAGTGATTCAGTATCAACATAGAAGTGTTAAATTTTTACTGAGCTATCCAATTAATTATTCAGCGAACAGTGTCCTGTGTTTTGACAAGACAACATTTTTTGCCCAGATGTCCATGTTGTGTGTGCTGTGGTGCCCAGGTGAGGACTACTAAGACAACAGTCCCTTGCTTACAGTCAAGCATGGTGGTGGCAGCATCATGGTCTGGGGGTGCACAAGTGCTTCCTGAATTCCAGTATCAACCTGTGCAGCTCTGCTGAATTCCATGCCCAACAGGGTCAAGGCAACGCTAGGTAATCATCTGTGTTGCCAGCTATTCAGACAGTAATGGCTGTATGTTAGGATACTTTTAGAGGAGAGCAAATCTATACTGCGAACAAGTTGTACATTAACTACTTTCATTTCTTTACTGTTGTCCCATGAAAAGTGTACTTACTTTGGTTGGATACTGTACCAGAAGTGGGCGATATGGCCCTAAAATAATATTGCGATATTTCATGGTATTTTCGCGATACATACTCTTGGTGATATAACAAAACACTGAATTTTAAATATATATATATATATATATATATATATATATATATATATATTTTTTTTTTTTTCAAGAATACACTACTGCAACAAAATACAATTTCATTTTATTATTGCATACAATATGATATTGCATACCCCTAACTCAGATATTAAAAAATACAAGATTTTTTACTGATTTATAACAGAAGCCAATGATCCAGAACATCATGATACTAATAATGCACTCCAAATATCTCCATATATCCAGGATTAAAGTAAAATTAATGATACTGGACAGATATAATCTGTCTCTAGTAGATATATAATGGGAAATGAGAACAGTGTGAATTTTTTCTTTTGCTAAAAACAGCAAAAAAGTAGTACCCTTATGTGATAATTAGGGGTGGTTGATATGGCATAATATTGATTACGATATTCATATACGTTGCCGATATTATAAGATATGATCATAAGATATGGCACACCCTTATACTGTACTATAAAATATTCAGTATCTACTTTAGAATTGTTCCATATCCACCGTGCATTTACTATAAAACTATGTCACCTGAAGTGTGGCTCACATACAGGCTCTTACAGGACAATAAAAATACACATTAAAAGAGTGAGAAATGGAAATGTGTAATTGTGTGTGTGTGTGTGTGTGTGTGGGAGATCGAGAGACACTCACTAGGTCTGCATTTGTACTGTAATGTGAGGGATTTGCTGATGGATGGACATGGATCGGTCCCAAACAAGCGACTGTTAACCAACAGCTCACAGCTCCTCCTGTCTTGACACTCATCTGACATCTTCTACATGGAGAGAGAGAGAGAGAGAGAGAGAGAGAGAATACACAGACGCTTACAATACATAGAGAATGCATATACAAACCTATGTGTCAAAACATTATGACCATGCAAATGGAATAATGGTATGTTAAAACACAGTGCATATTGAAACTGTCCAAAAAAATTTGGCGATTTTTAGTTTACTTCATATTTTGAACACAAACTTTCCTTAAAAAAACGTTTTAAAAAATTCTTGATGAATGGACTAACACAAATTCTCAAAAATCACCTGAAATAAACTCATTTTACATTTACTTCTTTTGAAAGATAAGAAGGTTTCATCTCTCTCCTTTAAAGTTGCTGTTATGAAAAAAATAAAAATATCTGGGATCTAGATTTAGACAGTAATTAAACAATCCCTGTTCATAGTCAGTTTGCTGGAAGTGGGAGAAGAGGAGGCGGTGATGGACTAGGCCAGTCTCACAAGGACTTATTTAAAATGTCACTGAAATGGCAAGGCTTGTGGGGGCTCCTGAGCAGTAGTTTTGAGTACTTACCCACAGGAGCTTTAGAGGGACAGACCTCAAACCAGCAACTACTGGATTTATCAAAATCACAGATGCACCATGACTACAAGAAAGTTTTAAAAAGAGATGTACATCTGTGGACAGAAGAACATGGATTTGTTGTACTGAGTTCTATTTTATTTTCCATCATCTGAAAGGTTGGGTAAATTGGTGCTGCTTACATGTAAAGTCTCCACCTCACAACATTTTGTAAATGGTCTTAATGTTCTGGTTCACTGATGTAGGTAGTATTATTATTATTAATATTATTATTAGAAGCATATTACACATGTATGATCTCATAGCACAACACGTCTGATTGTGTGGTGTGTGGGTGTGTGTGTTTGTGTGTGTGTGTATTAGTTCTCTGGTTGCACTGTGGGCTGGTTTTGATCCAGGTGAGCACATTCCAGAGGGTTCATTTCACCACACACACGCCAACACACACCCACCCACCCACACACAAGCACACACTCTCACACACACACACACACACACACACACACACACACACACACACACACACACACACACACACACACACACACAATTCTTCTAATGCCCAAAGGCCCCTGTGTGTGTTATACAGAGAAAAAAGTCTAAAGGTGTGGTTAGGATGTGGATGCTCATCTATCATATGTGTCTGAATATTAGTGTGTGTGTATATGCACCGGTGTATCTGTGTGTCTCTGTGTGTATCTCTGTGTGTAAGTGTGTGTGTGAGTGCATGTGTGTGTGTGTGTGGGGGGGGGGATGGGGCGTATACAGCACGTGTACAATCATTAATCACATCTAGTCTCTAGTCAGAGACAGCAATGTTCAAACAAGACGCTGCCACGTCACGCGCCACTACTGAAACTGAATCCCTGGCAATCAGCCAACAATGCATTAACACACACTTAATACTTTATTTTGTTTCCATATACAATATAATAAACAATAAGGAAACAAAATATTTCAGAAAAATTGTCCAAACATGTCACATACAGTTCATACAAGGTATTACAACATTTCATGTATTTTCTACTTATGGATAAAGAAAACAGCGCCTTTTCCAAATATGCATACTCCCAGTGATCGCTGAAATAGAGCAGAACTTTACTAGATGTTTAGCTTTTACTCTACTTAATCCCCTGCGACCAAGACCACGCACTGCCAATCTATGCACGTGACCGAGACTTCCAAACACCAGGACTATCAGTTGGCATTTAAATCCTAAATTTTCAATAGCACTAACCAGAGGTTGGTACTTCGTCATTTTTGAAATATATGACTCTTCCAAATACAGATCAAATGCACATGATATTTCATACAGCACAGCCGTCCTTTGACTCTGGGACACACAGACAATATCTGGTATGTTAGCAATTCCTGAAAAAACTTCAAATGGTACATCGAACCACTCAGATTGAACTTTGGAATGTTTAAAAACCAGTTCATTTCTTAAATGTGGAAGCTGAGCAACTATCAGGTCCACAAGTCTGTCATGTCAGGCAACATACAAGCCTTTAGGAGAACTACAGCCATTCAGTACATGTGGCACAGACTCCAGATGCTGCATTGAACTGTGCAGCATACAGAAGGGTGAGTGGTTAGATGGATACCAAAGTGAAAGGTTATACACACACACACACACACACACACACACACATATATACATATTAATGAAAACCACTACCGCGTAATTATCAGGCTTTATATCAGGGACACACACATACACACATCTATATGTGAAATTGTGTATGTTTTGTAGTTATTAATGTTTGTCTGTTAGTCTATGTGAATATATTCAAGAACGTTGCAGAGTTTCTAACTGTCTATCTGTCTGTGTATAAGTATGCAGTGTGTGTGTGTGTACACATGTGTTTGTGTGTTTCTTTTACCTGCAGTGCTGTTGACACATGACAGGAAGTGTCATCACTCAGTGGCCGTGGCCCACTGATACCGTAAGTAGGTGGGCACTGCAGCGAGTGGGCGGAGTTTCTTCTGCCGTAGAAAGCTGTTTGGACAGTGATGGTGGTCCTGGGTGGGCACCGTACAGTCAGTAGGTCTCCGTCACACGCTTCTTCCGTGTAATTCCTCAACACACGTGATAGATAACCTGTAAAAGAGCAGCAGCAGAAGAGTAAACCTCTGACCTCATCACAGTTCATTTAGAATATTCAGAGCACCAGGAAATCTAAAGCTCCACCATTGACAGATGAACTAAGTTTATCATAATTAAATTTCATTTGATTCTGATTCTTGTCCAAATTATTATGGGAATCGCAACACCTTCCCAATCTGCATTGTGAAATTACACAATATTTAGCACACAATTATTTATGGAAGAGAAGTTTCATCATGATTAAATTTAAATAAATTCCAGTTCTTTAAGAAACAACTCAAATAACTTTTAATGAAATATGTTATTACACATGTAATTAAAATTCAGTTCAATTTGATTATGATTCTTTATGAAATTATTTAATCCAACAGAAAACCTCAAATTCTATCACACAGTCAACTAATTTGATACTGATTCTTCACCAAAAAACACTTTTTACAAGTTGCAAATATGTCTATTAAAGAACCTTAACATTTGATTTTTCTGACAAACGTTGATTTTAACCACTAATTGATTCAGTTATGAATATTTCAAAGTAAATAACATTTTAAATAATAAATATTTTTTAAAAAGACCTGTGAACAAATGTGACGAATCGAGGAACACTGTAGTTTCAGAACATAGTGCCTTTTCAATAATTAAAATATTTTAATTATACACAAAAAAACACAGTTATAACAGGTAGGGTAAAAAAAATAGCAAATGTTTGATGTTTTAAGAAAATGTTGGAACATGTATGAGGAATATTTAGCAAATCACTCATTTAAAATATAAGTCTACAGTATGAATAAAACTCTCATGTGTGATAATGCTGTTGAATATGCTGATATTATGGTAAAATTGGTTTAAATAAAACTTTACCCTTATTGAAGCTACCTTGCTTTACCTCGCTCTACCTCCAGTCTCGCTGTGTCATGTGATCACACTTTGCAGTGTGAGGTGCTCCCTCTGTTGCTGCATGTGGGTAATGCAGCTTCAGTTTAGTATTATTCAAGTCATTCTTTTATCTTTTTTCCTGTGTTTACTATGAATACTCCTATTGTGATAATGATAGAAATGACTAATTCTTATTACTGATTAATCATACAGCTATAATTTAAATACAGCTTTAACCAATTAGTGTTAATGCCTGATAACTAAATATACTTTGGTATGTATGTTCTCTGAGCTCCTAGCACCTAACTAAGGACACTACACGAATTAAATTTGTCACTTTAAATATTCTGAATATGTATTCTCAGTGCTTTATACACCAGACTGTGTTTGTTGCTGAGTTTTGTAGTGTTTTGGTGTGTGTGTGTGTTAGTGTGTGTTTATGTGTGTATGTGTGTGTATGTGCAGCATTGTGGTGTGGTCACGGCAAAATCCACAGGAAACTGTGAAGGCCACATGCGGGGTGTGTTCATCCTGAAAACTATTTATAACTATTTATAACTTTATTTATTAATAACTTCTTGCATTCACCAGTACGCACCCACACACACACACACACACACACACACACACACAGTCACACACACACCCTGACTATACACACAAACAGACATACAGTCAGAGTGCAGAGAGCAGGTCATGGCTTGCCATGTGGTCATGTGTGTGTGGCCTACAAACACACAGATTGGCATTTGCCACGTCTCTCATTTAAAAGCTCATTTACCTCACACACACACACACACACACACACACACACACACACACGTGCAGACGCAGTTAAGTGTACAATGGATAAGTGTGTGTGTGTGTGTGTGTGCAGAGACAGACAGAGAGAGTTATGTCAAGACGATTCCCATTCTACTCCTTTGATTGGGCATGTGGACAAGTCCAAACAGAAAGTGAGAGAAAGAGAGACAGAGAGAGAGAGAAAAAAAGAGAGCACGAGAGAGACCAACCATGATGAAAGAAAAAGAAAAGAAAGATGCTATCAATCAGCTCCGAGAGAAACTAACAGAACCTCTCAGCTGCCTGTCTAAAGGAAAAGAAAGCCGTCATGTTTTCTTTTCATGCTCCGCCACGGCCCATCCCTCGCTTTCTTCCTCTTCTCCTTTTTCCTTAGGATTACTGAGAGCATGGCTTAAGTGTTTCAGTAAGAGGGGCAGAGAGGGAGAGAGAGAGAGAGAGAGAGAGAGAGAGAGAGAACAGAGAGAGAGAGAGAGAGAGAGAAGAGAGGGAGTGAGAGAGGGAGAGAGAAAGAGAGCGAAATCTTAGTAATCTAAAGAATTCTTCAGATTTTTCCTTTTTTTTAGTATCCCTGTGGTATAATACTGCACTACAAGTGCACCTATAAAAAGGTGCATTTCACTGAAGCCAGCGATGCTACAGTATAATGAACCATAACAACAATTGAACTGCTTTTATTTTGTTTTAAATACAAAATAAATAAATAATTGTGTTCCCAGAACCATGAAGATGGTTTTAAATTAGGGTTGCACCTAATAACAATTCTTTTTCTTTCATAATCTAAGAGATTTTTTTTATTACTATATACTAAATACTTAAATCACAGGAGTAATTTGTAGTTAAGGTAAGTTAAGGTGTATATATAAATTAATTACCTCTTTATCACAAATTAAAGACACTCTTGACAAAAGTTAGTCTGATACAGGTTTAACTAATAAATTATAGTAACATTTTCATAGCACCATCTCTTTAAACTGAAGAAGAAGATGTCAGATTCCAAACAAGTGTTAGCTGATGGATGGTATCTGGGGTCTGTGATCAGTCATTTGATTTTTCACCAAATAGTTCCTTTAAAATGCAGTAAACCTACTCCTGCAAGCCCACATGTGAGCGCACACACACACACACGCTCTCTAGAAGACCTTGCTTGCTCCTCAGTGAGCCTAATGGAAACAGAGTAAACAACAGAGACCCTCAGCTTCTCATCATAAAGAGCAGAGTTAAACACATGCTGACACTCAGAGAGAAGAACAAGGCTCAGAGAACGGAAGTGTAACATTTCAGACGAGCTTATCAGCCTGTAAGACAGAGAATGAGGACATCCATCAGGAACTGTTAACAGACCCTTGAGTCAGTAACAGCTGATAAGGTGGAGTTGGCTTTGTAAGTAAAGGGTCAGTTTTAAAGGGTCAATATCATGAACACCTTATTGTTTGTCCTTGTTTCTTGCCTTAAATTAAAGAAATATATTGTACAAAACATTGTATGTAAAAATGCAAACACAATTAAACTTTCAACACACATCATTCACTCTCCAGTCCATACAGTCTATTAGTGTCATCCTCACAATGTGCACATGCACAATAGTTACATTGCTTGGCATGCATAAGTATCCACAAAAAAATAAACATTAAGAGACCAATTCAGTTTCTGAATCAGTTTCTCTAATTTTGCTATTTATAGGTATATATTTTTGAGTAAAATTAACATTGTTGTTTTGTTCTATAAACTACAGACAACATTTCTCCCAAATTCCAAATAAAATATATTGTTATTTAGAGCATTTATTTGCAGAAAATGAGAAATGGCTGAAATAACAAATAATATGTAGAGCTTTCAGACCTCAAATAATGCAAAGAAAACACATTCTTATTCATTAAGTTTTAAGAGTCCAGAAATCAATGGTTGGTGGAATAACCCTGGTTTTTAATCACAGTTTCCATGCATCTTGGCATATTCTCCTCCACCAGTCTTACACACTGCTTTTGGATAACTTTATTTCACTCCTGGTGCAAAATTCAAGCAGTTCAGCTTGGTTTGATGGAATGTGATCATCCATCTTCCTCTTAAATATATATTCTAGACGTTTTCAATTTGGTAAAATCAAGTAAAACATCATAATTAGGTGGTCTCTTACTTTTTCCAGAGCTGTATATATACATATATCTGCCTACCCAGCATGTAGCAGTTTTACGCTGTCCATTCCTACTAAAGTTGTTTAAACATGGGCAGCTTTTTTACTGAGGTGCAATTCAGACATACCAAATGTGGCAAGTTTAAAAATGTCATTTACACACCATTTTACTTGACTTACTATCTTTATCTTTGACAGTGTTGTGTGTTTTTTCAAATTGATTTTTAATTTCATGATGTCTCTTAATATTAAACTCCTTAATTACGGCAACTTTTAGACTCTTTGGCCCGTTTTTCTGCGCTAGAAATGCACACTCTCTCCGCTTTTACACTCTTTTGCCTCGTTTTTCTGTGCTAGAAATGCGCACTCTCTCTGCTTTTAGACTCTTTTGCCCCGTTTTTCTGCGCTAGAAATGCGCACTCTCTCCGCTTTTAGACTCTTTTGCCTCGTTTTTCTGTGCTAGAAATGCGCACTCTCTCTGCTTTTAGACTCTTTGGCTTCGTTTTTCTGTGCTAGAAATGCGCACTCTCTCTGCTTTTAGACTCTTTTGCTTCGTTTTTCTGCGCTAGAAATGCACACCCTCTCTGCTTTTAGACTCTTTTTCCCCGTTTACTGCACTAGAAATGCGCATCCTCTCTGCTTTTAGACTCTTTTGCCCCTTTTTTCTGCGCTAGAAATGCGCACTCTCTCTGCTTTTACACTCTTTTGCCCCTTTTTTCTGCGCTAGAAATGCACACCCTCTCTGCTTTTAGACTCTTTTTCCCCGTTTACTGCACTAGAAATGCGCATCCTCTCTGCTTTTAGACTCTTTTGCCCCGTTTTTCTGCGCCAGAAATGCGCACCCTCTCCGCTTTTAGACTCTTTTGCCCCGTTTTTCTGCACCAGAAATGCGCACCCTCTCAACTTTGAATCTCACATTATAAAAACCTGCTTAACAGCTGGCCAACTTTCATTCTAATTCGAAAATACCTCGCGGGCTGCTCCAAAAAGGAAACGGGCCGCAAATGGCCAGCGGTCCGTAGTTTGGACACCCCTGCTGTAGATTGAAATATATTAAGTTCCTGCACAACTTCAGGACAGAAATGTCCAATCTATCTGGCACCCACCATCAGATCACCATCAGAACTCCAAAAATGTATGCTGGAGATTGTTCAACCTCACTCACAATACAACACCTCATATGATAACAACAGGTGTCAATAGGTCGCTCCCTAGTCGTAAACTGAGATAACTGAGATGATCAATTTACATAGTGCTATCCCATGATTTTGGCACACCAGTGTATTTTGATAAAAAAAATGTAAACTGTCTTGACAGTACTCAAAAGAATGAACTGGTTTCCAGTAAATAAGTCATTCAAAAAGAGGCCACCATTAATAAACATCCAGCGTCTAAAGCCCCCCGGCAGAGATATCTATCAAACTATTTTGTTTATGGCAGCTGTAAACCAGCCGAAACATCAAAATCAGCTCAGGCTAATCTTCAGACAGTGTTTAATATCCCTCTTTATTACGCTAATTTAGTGGAAAGATAAGAGGGAATGATAAACCAGCACAAGGAATGTGTATGTGTGTGTGTGTGAGTGTGTGTGTGTCTGTGTACCCCCTTGGTTACCCATTACCAGGGCAAACTCACTGGCATTCACCACAACATTCCACACCAGTTTGTGTGTCTGTGTCTGTGTGTGTATGTGAACAAACTTGGCAATCTGCCCATTAAGACCACACACAGACAGAATCGGCATGGCAGCGCGGCTGGCACAAACTCCAGATATATTTAACCCCTCAAAGCCAACGCGAAAAGAAGCTAAATTTATTCAGCTCTTTTTTCAAATAATGGAACACACACAGTCACTATCCCAATGTAGTCAATACAATAAAGTCAGTGATCAGCCAAGACATATGTAGATTCTAAAAGTGTATCTCCCTCATACAGGAGGCTAATTTAGATTAGAAGTCCTGAGAGTATTACAGTAACTGTCATCCCACACTCACTTTAAACTGTGTGAGGTGTTCAGTAATCCAAATTAGTAATGTCCAAAATTAGATTTTGTTCTCTAGATTGTATCCATATAATTTTTGATTGACTCTGGACAGCCAGAAGCCATATGAAAACCAAAGCCATGTTTAGATGTGGTTTTGTAGATTTGTACAGATGTACAGATTGTACAGTTTCTTAATCTGAATGCTCTAAATGTTAGTTACTAAAACCTGTGTTGTTACATCAGCAGCCCATGCCAGACAAATCTGAATTACTTGAAAAATAAAATATATGGTGCAGATACTCTTGAGATCTGTGCAGATCTGATTTGAGAAACAAAAAAATTTTGGAGTCTGAACACAAACTATGAGACTTGCTAATGTGGTTTCTGACGCTATATTGCTTTGATCAGGCTGATAAGATCTTGACTAAGACTGTCCACGCCATTATTTGTAATTATTAATTGATGAGATTGGATTTATATACGGACTTCACAAATATCTGGCTGCTGTGGTAAGAAGATCTACAACAGTAAACTTTTTTTTGTACCCCATCCATCAATCTGGATTTAATGAGACTGATATAATTCTATTTTAAACTCTATTTATGGCCTCCATCCTTGTGGTTGGACACGTGCTGTGCACCTCAGTCCAGCACAGTTGGCTCAGCTCTTGATCGGTCCAAAGGTGAGACAGCGCGCAGATGGGGGTGGGACTGGTGACGTCATGGGCCCTGCATTGTTTAATATCGCGATATATATAGCTGAAAAAAGAACATTTGCAATGTAATCTTTTTCCAATATCCTGCAGCCCTAATTTACTCACATTTCAACCCGCCTCCAAATGCGTTTTGGATCCCATTAGCAAAAATCTGATCTTATATGGTTTCTGGCTGTTCAGACTATCAAACCTTAAACTGTATATTTTATTCAGATTTGCCGAAAATTGGATCTGGGCTGGCAGTCTGAACATAACCTAAGACACTCTGTTATGCAGAGCTGCCAAACTTTGAATTTTTCTGGAGTGATATTAATGCTAGATTAGTCCTGGAAAAGAAGGTTGTGGGGGTGGGTTTTAGAGGGTTTAGCATGATTAGGTTAAATTAATTAATTAATTATTTTTTTATGCACTATTTAGTTTAGAAGAGGAGTGTCTTCATTGGCAATGATATAAAGAACACATGTATCAGCTGTGACAAACTCTCTAGTTAGCATGCTCTCCACTTCTCCTTCAGAGAGCCATTATAACCATTCCAGAATATGTTTAACTAATATAATCCCACACATTTAGGACATTTAATCAGTAGTAAAGTTGTTCTAGAGGAGAATTAGGTCATTCAAATGCATGACAAATGGCACCTGCCGCACAACATAACATTTTTCACAACCAATACCTATAAAAGTGGACAAAAAAGTACATAACCTTAATGTTTATTCAACTTCTTAGCTAAATTAGCTGTGTAATTGCAGTGCTTCACCAGATAAACATATAATAAAGCAAAAAAAGACATGTTGGGGGACTTTTACTCTCTCGGCTACGTATACAGTTGTATGACACCTGTAGCATGTAGCATCCTGAATGGTCCTAAACATTTAGGAGGAGAATACGGGAAAGCCTGAGAGGAACAATATTGCACTGGGCCCCCTGTGTTATGATCAGATGACATGTCATGTGATATCAGGTTAATAGGATGGAATGTGGAGGACCTCTTCACGCCCACATGCATTCTCACATACATACACAACTCAGAATTCAGGGCTTCACAAATACATAAAAATCCATACAGGATTCGGGATCATATGATATATAAACATGCATGTATACATTATCTGGCTACATGTCCCAGCAAATATACAGCTCTGGAAAAAAATACGAGACCACTTAAAATGATATATTTCTTTGATGTTACCCAATTGAAAACCTCCGGAATATAATCAAGAGAAAGAGGGATGGTCACAACCATCCGTCAAACCAAGCTGAACTGCTTGAATTTTTGCACCAGAAGTGGCATAAAGCTATCCAAAAGCAATGTGTAAGACTGGTGGAGGAGAACATGCAAGATGCATGAAAACTGTGATTAAAACCAGGGTTATTCCACCAAATATTGATTTCTGAATTCTTAAAACTTTATGAATATGAACTAGTTTTTTTTTGCATTATTTGAGAGTCTGAAAGCTCTGCATCTTATTTTGTTATTTCAGCCATTTCTAATTTTCTGCAAATAAATGCTCTAAATGACAATATTTGTTATTTGGAATTTGGTAGAAATGTTATCCATAGTTTATAGAATAAAACAACAATGTTCATTTTACTCAAACATTTACCTATAAATAGCAAAATCAGAGAAAATGATTTAGAAACTGAAGTGGTCTTTTAATTTTTCCAGAGCTGTATGTGTCATGTCTGGTGCTGAAAGCACGTCTGTGTCTCCCACATCCAGCTCTATCTGCGATTCTCACAGTAACAACTACAATACCCAGAACGCACCACTCCATGACACAACACACACTCCCGATCACATGACACGTCACATGACGCCACCAGGAAGTCCCGAGTACTGATTACTCAGTGTATTTAAGGACCATGCTCACACTCACACCTCGCCGAGTATCTGTTTGGTAATCCTACAATACAAAGCGTTTCTCTTGCCCTTGCTATTTTCCGTGTATGATCCTGTTTTTGTTTTCTACCGACTTTGATTTTTGCCTGCTCCCTTGTGTTGGATTACCGTGTATGACCTGGACTGTTTATTGTACTCTGGATTTTTGCCTACCCTGTGATACTGCCTACCCGTGTATGAACTCTGGACTGTCCTCCGGTTATGGTATGGTTTCTCTACACTGTGCATTTTTGGTACTGACCCTGTTTCTGTTGACTACCCCTGTCTACTCTATAACTTTAATAAAAGTTATTTTATTGTATCTGCACCAGTCTCATTCCTGTCTGGCCCTGACAAGATACTCGGCCGTAATGACAGAGACTGCGGATACTGAGTCTATTAAGTCTGGTTTGGCTAACCAGGGTCGGCTTCTAGGTCAGCACCAGCAAACGCTCGCTGGTGTGACCCAAGCTGTTGATGAGCTAGCACGCCACCAGGTTAACCAACAGCAGCAGCTAGCCGATATTATGAGTCACCTCCGGGGTTTGTCCACCCAGAACCCTAGCCCAGTGGTTAGTCCTGTAGCCAGTCCTAACAAACCCACTACTCCCTTTTTCGCTGTGTGTAAACCAGAGGTCTATGACGGTAACACTGAGAAGTGTAATGGATTTCTGCTCCAGTGCTCCGTGTTTTTTAGCAACTCACCTCCTGCTTCTGATAAAGCTAAAATCGGGTTTATAATTTCTCGGTTGTCTGGCAAGGCTTTGGACTGGGCTACAGCTATTTGGGAAAGCATTTCTGAATCCAGCTACGACACTTTTTTGTCTATTTTTCGCAGTGTTTTTGATCATACACGCTATGGGCAATCTAATGGAGAGCTTCTGATTTCCTTGAAGCAAGGTAAACTATCTGTGGCAGCCTTTGCTCTGGAGTTCCGTACGTTAGCTGCTAGCAGCGGTTGGAACGACCCTGCTCTCATCTCCATGTTTCGACACGGACTTAACTCCGAGATTCAAAGAGAACTAGCATGCAAAGACGACTCACTCACCCTGGATCAGCTGATCGCTCTGTCTATCCGTCTGGATCAGCTCCTTTCCCGTAAGCCCAAAGCTGTTAGCCACACTCCTGTGGTTCGCCCTGCACAACTCCAGTCCGGGAATCCAGTTCCAGAATCTGTGCCTGCACCCAGCCCTGAGCCCATGGACATCACACGATCCAGACTATCCGTCGCTGAGAGGCAGCGTCGCATACGCCTTCACCTGTGCCTCTATTGTGGTGGTCCAGATCATCTAAGGGCTAACTGTGAACTCCGGCCCAATTCTGCTCAAGCGTCTGCTCTGGGACAGCGCGTGGAGAGTACTCCACGCGCTAACGTGGTATGTACCCCTGTTTCTGAACTTAAAGAAAAATGTTTCGTGTTGCCTGTTATTATCACCACTCCAACGGATGTGTTTTGTGTCTCAGCGCTTGTAGATTCTGGGTCGGAGGGGAACTTTATCAGCCTGGATCTGGTGGAGGAGTACGCCATACCCACGAAGGATCTCCCTAGGCCTATCCCCATCCATGCCATTGATGGAAAGACTGTACGCTCCAAACCTGTGACCCAGCAGACTCTTCCTCTCACCCTTCAGGCCAGCTTTCTACATGTGGAACAGCTCTCTCTCTATGTGCTCCCACGCACGGAACATCCACTGGTTTTGGGAGCGCCATGGCTAAAGACACACGACCCCGTCATTTCATGGAGCCTGGGAGACATCACTGCCTGGTCTCCTTTCTGTCGTGAGAACTGTTTATCTTTAAATTCACTCTCTTTGCAATCTACCTCTGTTGAAAGCCCTAATTCTGTAGATACCCCTGCTATTCCCTCCGAGTACTATGATTTTTCTGATGTGTTTAGTAAATCTAAAGCTACCGAGTTACCTCCGCATCGCCCCTATGATTGCTCTATTGATTTAATAGAGGGTTCTGTACTGCCCAAAGCTCGTGTGTACCCATTGTCTCGTGATGAGGAGAAGGCTATGGAAGAGTATGTTAGTGAAGCTCTGGCGCAAGGTTTCATCCGCCCATCCAAATCCCCTGTTGGTTCCGGTTTCTTCTTCGTGAAGAAGAAGGATGGGGGTTTGAGACCCTGCATAGATTACAGAGGCTTAAACGACATTACCAAAAAGTTCGCTTACCCGCTCCCGTTAATCCCAGCAGCATTAGAACAGTTACGTAATGCCGTGTACTTCACCAAACTCGATCTCCGTAGTGCTTATAACCTCATTCGCATCAGGGAGGGTGACGAATGGAAAACAGCGTTTTCCACCACCAACGGCCACTATGAATACCTGGTCATGAGTTACGGTCTTGCTAACGCCCCAGCCATATTCCAGTCCTTTATGAACGACATATTTCGTGACCTAATTAATCACTCTGTTGTCCTTTTTATAGACGACATCCTTATCTATTCCCCAGATCTCCCCACACACATACAGCATGTCCGCCAAGTTCTCCAACGCCTGAGAGAACATAGCCTGTTTGCCAAAGCCGAGAAATGTGAGTTCCACACGCAAAGGGTCACATTTCTCGGCTATGTTATCAGTTCCTCCGGTGTCCTGATGGACGATGAGAAAGTTACTGCCGTTACTAATTGGCCTGTGCCCCAGACCATTAAAGAACTCCAGCGATTCCTTGGCTTCGCTAATTTTTATAGGCGGTTCATCCGTAACTTTAGCTCCATTGCTGCGCCCCTTACTGCCCTCACTAAAGGGGCTGCTAAAATCCTGAAGTGGTCAACCGAAGCGGATCGCGCTTTCTGTGAGCTGAAAGCTGCGTTCATTTCAGCCCCTGTACTTAGGCACCCTAATCCCGAGTTGCCCTTCGTAGTGGAAGTGGACGCTTCCGAATCGGGTGTTGGCGCGGTTCTCTCTCAGCGTAGTGGGTCGCCACCCAAATTGTTTCCTGTAGCCTTCTTCTCACGCAAGCTTTCCCCTGCGGAGCGTAACTATGGGATAGGGGATAGGGAACTTCTTGCTGTGAAATTAGCTCTAGAAGAATGGCGTCACTGGCTGGAGGGGTCCGTTCATCCGTTTACTGTGTATACTGATCACAAGAATTTGGAATACCTCCGCACGGCTAAACGACTTAATCCGAGACAAGCACGTTGGTCTCTTTTCTTCTCTCGATTTAACTTCTCGATCTCGTTCCGTCCGGGAAACCGTAACACTAAAGCTGATGCGCTGTCCAGGGTTTACAGCACTGTGGACAGCGCATCCCAGCCCCAGGAGGCTGAACGCATTCTTCCTCCCTCTGTTCAGATCGCAGCCATTCAATGGGAGTTAGACGATCAGATTCGCCAAAGTAACGCTAATCAGCCCGATTCTGAGGACTGTCCTCAGGGTAAAACGTTCGTACCCGTCCAGTTTCGAGACAGGCTCATCACCTGGGCTCATTCCGCTTTAACCTCTGGTCATCCTGGTGTCACACGCACGTTACAATTACTCTCTGCCCGTTACTGGTGGAATTCTATGCGTGCTGATGTTCACTCATTCGTTACCTCCTGCTCTGTTTGTGCGCAATGTAAAACACCTAAAACCCTTCCAGCCGGTAAGCTACTACCTCTCCCTGTACCTGAGAGACCTTGGTCGCATATTGCTGTTGATTTTGTCACTGATCTGCCTGTATCTGAGGGTTATACTACAGTTCTCACTGTTGTTGATCGTTTCTCTAGAGGGGTTAAATTTATTCCATTCCCAGCTCTGCCTACTGCCTTCCAAACTGCTCAAGCTATTTATATGCATGTATTTAGACACTTTGGTATCCCCGAAGATATTTTGTCTGACCGTGGTCCTCAATTTACCTCTCGTGTGTGGAAGGCATTTTTTGAACATCTCGGTGTACATGTCAGTCTCACTTCTGGTTTCCACCCTACATGTAATGGTCAATGTGAGAGGGTTAATCAGGAACTCGGGAAATTCCTCCGCACATACTGCTTCAAACATCCCACCGATTGGTCACAATACCTCGTTTGGGCTGAAATTGCACAAAACTCCCTAGTTAATACTACCTCTGGCCTCACCCCCTTTCAGTGTGTTCTGGGTTTTCAGCCTCCTCTAGCTCCCTGGACAGCGGTGTCCACTGATGTGCCGGCTGTGGATGAATGGATGAAGCGCAGTGAGCAGGTGTGGGAAGACCCGCATCGTAAAGTCTCTGAGGTACTGCGTGTGTACAAGGAGCGTGCTGACAAGCACCGTGGTGACAGCCCAGACTACCAACCAGGAGATCGGGTGTGGCTTTCTACCCGGGACTTTAGGTTTGAGGGTAGTTGTAGAAAACTCCTGCCTAAGTTTATTGGTCCTCTTAAGATTTTGTCACGTATTAATGAAGTTACTTACAAGGTGGAGTTACCCCCTCAGTATCGTATTAATAATTCTTTTCATGTATCTCTCCTCAAGCCTATGGTCCCGGGTCCGCTCGCTGACGCTGCACCGGCTGATGTTCCACCCGCGGCTGTGGAGGGGGAGGGGTCGTCCACGTATGCTGTCCGGGAGGTGCTGGATTCACGCAGACGTGGGGGTGTGCTCCAATACCTTATCGATTGGGAGGGGTATGGTCCGGAGGAGCGTTGTTGGGTGGCTGCCAAAGACGTGCTGGACCCTGCCTTGCTCGTGGAGTTTCATGCTCGTTTTCCTGGTAAGCCTGCTCCTAGGCCCCGTGGACGTCCCAAGCGTCCTCCGACCTCCTCTGCTCCAACTCGTCGGGTTTCTCGCTCTGGTGAGCCCCGTCTGTCTGGCACCTCCGCTCCGACACCTGCACCTCCCGCCGGTACTCCCTGTCCGCCGGGTGGTCGTCGCCGGGGTCGGCCCCGTTCTGCCTCCGCTCCGGGCCCTCAGGGGGAGGGTACTGTCATGTCTGGTGCTGAAAGCACGTCTGTGTCTCCCACATCCAGCTCTATCTGCGATTCTCACAGTAACAACTACAATACCCAGAACGCACCACTCCATGACACAACACACACTCCCGATCACATGACACGTCACATGACGCCACCAGGAAGTCCCGAGTACTGATTACTCAGTGTATTTAAGGACCATGCTCACACTCACACCTCGCCGAGTATCTGTTTGGTAATCCTACAATACAAAGCGTTTCTCTTGCCCTTGCTATTTTCCGTGTATGATCCTGTTTTTGTTTTCTACCGACTTTGATTTTTGCCTGCTCCCTTGTGTTGGATTACCGTGTATGACCTGGACTGTTTATTGTACTCTGGATTTTTGCCTACCCTGTGATACTGCCTACCCGTGTATGAACTCTGGACTGTCCTCCGGTTATGGTATGGTTTCTCTACACTGTGCATTTTTGGTACTGACCCTGTTTCTGTTGACTACCCCTGTCTACTCTATAACTTTAATAAAAGTTATTTTATTGTATCTGCACCAGTCTCATTCCTGTCTGGCCCTGACAGTATGTCCTGCTTTGTGAATTTCCTCAGGTCAGATGATTTGAGTACAAAGTATCGAATCAAAATCAAATGTATTTGTATAGCGCTTTTTACAACTGGTGTTGGCACAAAGCAGCTTTACAGAAACATCATCACAGGACAAAGAATCAGGCAAAACATTAAACATAGAAAATACAGAATACAGAACCCCCAGTGAGTGCGTAAAGATGCTCTCCTTTTGAATTTGCTAAAGCTAACACACGGGCCTCGAGCTAACATCTGCCTCAAGCTAATGTTCTAGCCACAAGACAACACACTAATCACAAGCTAAAGTATGTTAGCCTTAAGACAACACACTAACCACAAGTTAACACTCTTACCACAAACTAAAATTTCTGTTGCAAGCTAACTCTTTAGCCACACGGTAACATGCTACCCACAAGGTAATATGTTAGCCGCAAGCTAACATTCCAGTCACTAGCTAATATTTTAGCCACAAAGGAACATGCAAACCTTGACACAACAAATACAATGCAATCCAACTCAATCCAATTCAAAAAGCTGTACTGTTACATATGAAATTAAATACTAGTAGCTTGTAAAGTTTAAACGTTGTGTGCACCTCAAGGTGTTTTCATACCAGCACTATATAGTCTGGTAAAATGAAAACATTAATCGCACACTGGTACAGACCAAAACAAATGAATCGAGACTTATGAGAGGAGGTGGTCTTCGTCCAGTTCCAAACTAACTATGGAGTAGTTAGTCTGTGGTGAAAATATGATCCAACCTCAATCTGAGCTAAATATACTCCTCATGTTTAAGCTAAATGGCTGTTCAGGTATAGTTTAGGCTGCTATAACACCCAGTTAATTACTATAGCAATTAATAACTTCCATATCTGATGCTGCTTCATGCTATATTGCACAGTAACACCTTCTTCCTGTATTTACTTTCTTGCTCCGCCCCAGACAGCTGATTTGAGGTGACACTTTTTGTTGCACTTGTGGTTTTCCTTGTGTGAAATCGAACTAAACCAAGGTGAAAAACGCTGCAAGTTAACAAACCAGAGAATTAAACTACAGGTGTGAAAACCTTAATCTCTTAATCTACAGTAAGAGAGAGAGAGAGTGTGTGTTTGTTCCTGTGTGTGCAGTGTGTGTGTGTGTTTGTGCAGTGCTGAGGGGGGAATTACCCTGAACTGGGGTTTCCCTGTGTTTAAATGATGCTGGGCTGTGATTGGTAGAGAGGACTCAGGAGTAAATTCCTCACAGGTCCACAGTGCCATAAGCAGAAACACACACACACACTCACACACACACACTGCTGGAATGCAGACAGAGAAGGAGCGCTTATCTTTTATGTGCAATTGTCAGAGTACTCGCGTGTTTCAGACTTATGACTTATGAGTCTGAATTATTATTCAGGAATGACTGAACAAGTCAAATTTAAAAGTCTCTATAATGTGTGAACACATCCATTCCCTCCAAAACACACTCGACAACCAAAATCCCATTCACCACAACCAAAACACCAGTAGTAATTGCTGAGCACTGAATTTGCATCAGATCAGAAATAAGATTTCACTTTAACTAAACAGAGATTAATTTTTTCGGCCAAATGTAAATGCTTGAAGTTAAAATTGTATCTGTTTGAGTCTGAGTTATTTTAGTTCTACAAAAATCCATTGCTTTTTCTATAGAACTCTTTTTAGGGGGGGGAATCAAAATATTTTTGTGATCCTCTGTAAGATACAGTATAATATAACAGACAGTTAATGGTAGCTAAAACAGACTTTAAAATATAAAAGTTAAAGTCCATATTCACAAATAAATTATGAAGGTGATTGGTTTCTGCTTTGTATATGTTTTGAGTTTGATGCACAGAGTTTGATTTTTCACAGTAGATATGGTGAAATCTTTGCATTGTTATAATATATAAAAATATAAAAAAGTAAAACCAGGCAACCTAAGATAATAAAGTAATTGATTAAAGAATGTCTTTGAGTTATCTAAGATTATTTTAATCAAATGTTCTTCTAACTCAAAACTTTATTCTGTGTGCCTTTCCATCAAATTGTTTACTGTTTATGCTCATCTGTTGGTTACATCTTGCACTTTTGCATTATGATCTGCTAATGGTCTGGAGCTAATGATGTGAACTAATGATTTTGTAACTATTAATGAGCAGTAGTTAGACCACTGTGAAACATAAATGTATCTTTCTGTACTTCCTTCGACACTGAAATAAATATACATGGTTTAAGAGCTTGTGAGTGGTGCAACTGTCTAACTGTCTGCTTTTAACATTATTTAAATTATTTAAATATGCTTTAGCATATTTACTAAATTGTGTATTGTCGAAATTTTGTACTGAACTGCAGAACTAAAAATATGAGTTCAACTAACTGTTAACTGAATTAAAAGTTAAGTTAACTTAAAAACACACACATATATATATATATGTATATATATATATATATGTATATATATATATATATACATATATATATATATATATCAGTCTCCATACGAGTCTGATTTACCTGTTTTTACTTTTGTTTCTTTTCTCTTTTAACCTTACACTTAACTGTACCTTCTGTTAGGACCTGAGTGACAGTTTGGTAAGACAGAGTTAAACATGATTTTCGTTTGCAGGGCTGATCGACTCGCCTCGTAAACGTTCAGCACATCAACTCCAAGCTGCACTTTCACTGCCCACAGATTGGCTGAATTACTGTAATTAGAGAGTAGGGCTTATAGTCTGGTGAGGGAACACACACACACACACACACACATAAATACACACACACTCATTACCACGGACTCACAAACTAAGGTTCTAAACCCCCACATAGAAATGGGCCCACACCCTGGCATGGCACACACACATATATATATACACAGGCATTAGAGAAAATAGCCCCATTTATAACTTTAAGAGAAATCCAAAGCCAAACAAGAGCCTGAAATAAATGCAATAAATGAGACAGCCTGCTCACTTTATATAGCAGTCCATCAAAGTCCTGCCATATGTGTGTATGATTTATTCAATACCAGACCACAGGATGTGGCCTGAAGTCAAACAGGATTGATTGGGGTATTTATTCTCACACTAATAAAGAAACCAACTTTATAAAAAAAAAAGAGTGTGTGTGTGTGTGTAGTCTGGGTAGTGCCTTGTATGCGCACACACTATCAGCTGAAGGGGCTTATTCACATGAATTTGGCTCCTAAAGTATTTAACTCTAAGTCTAACTGATGAACTCTTTGTGCCACCACCAAATACAATGTGTGTGTGTGAGTGTGTGTTTGTGTGTGTGTGTGTGTGTGTGTGTGTGTGTGTGTGTGGTGCTGAGGCGGGCGTCTGTTAGTTACTGCAGTGGGTTGTTTTTGTTTGGTCTCCTGTTTAATGAGTTCAGCTGCCGTCACCACCCAGCAACCCATACACACACCGTGAGAGCTAAAGCGTAGCTGAGCTCACCTCCACAAAGGTAAACAGAAACTGCAAGCATGTGCAACTTTCTGTTATCAAAATAATAATATCACATCATAGATCAGCTGCTATTCAAACTGTCTAAACACATGGCTAAACACAGTTCTGTTCTCTGGAGTGATGGAGCTCCATCCAGTACCTTTGAGATGAGCTGGAGGGACAGATGGAGAGAAGCACTAGGCACATGCGTAAAAGTAAAAAGGCACATGAACTCCGATTTGACCGTTTACATTCATGTTGCATGCCCATGGATCGGACATGTGTCCGATTTTAGACCACATATGGAAGTGACTCAAATCTGATTTGAAAAAATCTGATTTGGCACGTTCACACAGCCTTAAAAATTATCTGAGTTACACTGAGCAAAAAATCCTATTTGAGTCACTTCAGCCTGGTAATGTGAACATAGCCTAAGTTTTGGAGGTGTGTAAAAGCTCTTCTGGTGAATGCTTTCAGCTACATTAGGTTGGACCCATGGCTGACACAAATATGCAAATGCACACATATGCACTAGTCAATGTAGAAAAGCATTATTACCCAAATATGACAGGTATAGGTTAGAGGGGTGTAGGGCTAAAAAATAATCTATTCGATTAATCAAGTAATCGGATAAAACATATTTGTTTGCTTAAAGAGTAATTAAAAATACACAAGAGAAAATAAGACATTTTACTTAATAATGAATGACCAAATGATTTCCTTTTTTAGATAAGTTACATTTTTTAATTCACAAAAACATACATTTCCAAACTGCAAACACAAATAGAAATAACTAAAAGAATAATAATAATAATTTAATAATTAGTACTTTAATAAATTAATTTAAATTATTTTCAACAAGGAGTTCTTGTAAATATCAAAACTATAGGGAATTAATCAATAAAAAAAGGCATAAACATTTGCATTATGTTGTGAATCTTAGCTTCTGAACAGCAGAGATGTTGCCAGTTCGTCTCACCAAGCCGGTGACATGTTTTTTGACATTTCTTTATAAACTCCTCAGCGCTGTGTTCACCTACATAAAGCCTGCATTAAGTCCAGAATTGTCGTTATGTTATTAAGGTACATTAATGTTAATCTCATTAATGTCGTCGCTTCCTCCTTCTTCCTGTGCGCGGGTGACGTAACACTAAACATCTAAACATCACATTAAAAGCGCGAATTACCGCGTGCTGAGTTTTTAATTAAATAAACGATTATTCGAGGCACAGAAAATTAACCGATAATTTTTTTAAATCGAGTAACTCAAATTACTCGAGTAATCGTTTCACCCCTAGAGGGGTGTGAATTAAGTATTGAGTATTGAGAAGTGGAGCAGTGGAACTGTGTTCTCTGGAATAATGATGCTTCAACCAGTACTTTTGGTAAGAGCTGGGAGAGTTGGGAATGAGGTGAGGTTGTGATCGTTCAGCATTCATCTTTTTGTCAGCGAATGCAATCGAATAATACTGCGGTGTTATTTCTAATTACATATACTGTTACTAAAAAAATAAAGCGATTTTACTTCAGTATTAATCAGCAGCACATCTTAATTAAATAGGTTTAGTGACTGTGTTACTGTGACTCTATTATTTATGCCAACACAAATCGGATCACATGGGTTCAGCATGGTTAAATTTGATATATTTAGAATTAAGGGATTTGAATCAAGAGGCAAAATAACCTGATATATATGATATACTGTATATATTTGCTCTTGTGCGAAGACCTTTTTTATATAATATGTATGTGTCGGTTCTTTAAAAAGAAATGATATGCTAATCCATTGGGTTAGAACTGCTCTCATTTACTCAAAAAGCATTCCCCCACACACTCCTCCACACACCCCCTCCCACACACACACATTAAGCCATGCATTAGGAGCTGATTGACCCTTGACCTCAGAGGGCAGGTGTTACAGGAAAAAAGAGTGAGAGAAAGAAGAGACATCCAATATCTGTTTTCTCAAACTGTGTGTGTGCGTGTATGTGTGAGAGAGTGAAAGAGAGAGAGAGAGAGAAATAGAGAGAGAGAGAGATTGTGTTTATAATAAAAAATCAAGGAAATTAGCTGTATATACTATAAACTGTCACAAGTTTGGAAATACTTTTTCGCATACAAACAAATAAAAACTGTTAAAAAAAATCACAAATCAGAATGTGTTTTATACTTTAGATTCTTTTAAGTATCCACATTTAGCTTTGATGACAGATTTGCACAGTCTTGGTAGTTTGGTAGTACTCTGTGAATCAAAGTTTGGAGTTAGGTAGGTATGTCATGGTAGGTATGTCATGGTAAATGAGCACAGTGCATGAAAACAAATAGTTTTAATTATAAAAAAGCAATATAAATATAAGCAGCAGAAAATGTAGTATCATGGCATTTTTAAAACTCAATTAGATTTTCATAGTTTCACATAAGACACATGGCCTGCGATGTGATTACTGCACATGCTTCCATTACAGTCATGATACTAAAACAATATACTCTGCAGCACTAATCAATATAAAAACAAATCTGATTCTGTGTCCACACACACACACACACACAGTAAATTAATGTCACATTAACAACTTATGAAAGCTGACAGCTTTAGGCTTTAGAGAGAGAGAGCAAAAGTAAGTGAGAGAAAAAGAGAGAGAGCAAGCCTTTACACTTTACTGTCACTGCAGCCCACAAAACAGCTATTACTATACCGACCAAAACCACAAACTGTGTCTGATTACAGTCAAACGCTATGTGTGTGTGTGAGTGTGTGAGGGTCTGTGCAGGTATAGGGGCACTGCATTTAAGACGTTCTGCATTTTTAATATTTTAGCATCACCAATAATCTCCAATAATAAGTTTACAGACTTACTGTAAAACTTACTGTATTTTTCTGACAAACCAACCTTTCAAACAAACATAAATGAACAGTTTTCACACACAAAAAAGGAACTGTTTGTACTGTTTAAATAGGGTCCAGTGCAAAACTGGGGTGCCATGCCTCCAGTTTCCATGTGCCTAAAGTACCATTTATGCTAGCTAAAAGCAAGTAATGGTACATTAACATACCTGAAAATAGAAGCCCTCTTAAGACGTATACATAATGCCATTGGCAGTGTTGTGTGTGAACGAGTTCAAAAGAACACGCTCATTTTTTCGTGAACGTTGAACTGAACGCAACACATTCTTTAATAAAGACCGACGACGAGAGCGTGGAGCTCGAGGGCGAGAGAGAGAGAGATACAGAGAAGTACAGAGAGAGATAGAGAGAGAGAGAGAGACTAATGACGGGAGTGAGAGAAAGCGCTGCAATTAAAAAAAATGGCTAGTGGAAGTGATGGCACGGAGACAGACATCAGTTCTCCTTATGAACATTTTCATCACCTGGTAAGAAACCCACAATTGCAGTGTCATGAGCAAATGTCTACAATGAGCAGTTTCAAAGAACGTATAGTGATTTCTAGCTTGTAGTGTGAAAAAAAGTATTTATTTGAATATCTCACGAAAAAAGTAAAATGAACTGAACTTTGAACTAGTTCAGAATTAAAATTGTGAACTTTGAACGTGAACTGTTCACTTTGAGCATGTATGAACTGAACTTGAACTAGTTCAGAAAAGCTGTGAACTGGCACATCACTGGCCATTGGTTTCGCAAAATACCGTCTGCTTAATGAGTAATATACCATGAGATTCAATTTTGTAAAGTTTGAAATGCAATGCATGAAAATAAAAACAAGAATTGGAGATGGATTTTAGACATTTTAAACTAAGCTAAGATAAACAAATGTAGGACAGTTTAAGGACCTGTAGATACCCTGGTGTGTGTGTGTGTGTGTGTGTGTACCCACTTGTAAACCCATAATAGCATCCCCTGTGAATTCTGACAGTGTTCAGACACTCCTCCAGATTCCACCAGAAGACCATTAGAGAAGCTGTTTAGCAAAGCCGCAAAGTAAACAGTGAGAACAGCCCCCCTCAGCCGCTTAGCCCCCCGACCTCCCTAGCCTCCACCAACCCTGTTCACACTCAAGCTGTTCCTCTACCTGGACTCTATTCAGATCTGTGAACAGATCAATCAAAAAGCTCCTCACAAAACAGCTCTTTCCTTCAGCAAATTCTACATGAATCAGTCTATCACTCTGACCACAGGGTAAAGTGAGGGAACTCTGAGGGAGCAGAGAAGAGGTGATACACTTCTATACTTATGTGGAACTGAGTATCCATCATTCAGCATGGCATTTAGTGTGTGTGTGTGTGTGCGTGTGCGTGTGTGTGTGTTTATAGAGTCTGTCTGCTGCTGTAAGTCGTTTTTATCAAGAAGAACTGCAGAACCAGTGGAGAACAATAACTCCTTGTTGTCTGACTGTTTCTCTCTCTCTCTCTCTCTCTCTCTCTCTCTATCGCTCATTTTCTCCTTCTTTCCACTCTGTCTTTTTCTATTTCTTCCTACTCATTCCATCTTCTTTCCTTTCTCTTATTCTATTCTTTTCTATCTTTCATTCTTTTTTTAGTTTTTCCTTTTTTTTCTGTGTTGTTTTTCTATTTTTTGTTTGTCTTTAATCTTACTATTTCATTATTTCATTCTACCTAAATGAAAGCCAGCCATATTGAGGAAAATGCTGAGAGATAGAGAGAAAGCATTAGACAGATAGAGACAGAGAGACAGACAAAGAGTGAGAAAGAAAGATAAAGACAGAGAGAGGGAGTGAGAGAGAGAAAATGCAGTATAAAAACTGAGAAAGAGACAGTCTATGAGATATAGACAGAGAGCGAGAGTGTAAAAGACAGAGAAAGAGTGAAAAAGTAAGTGAGGGTAAGAGATACAGCAAGAGATAAACAAGGAGAAGGTGAGAGAGAAACAAGAGAGAGAGAGAGAGAGAGAGAGAGAGAGAGAGAGAGAGAGAGAAGGTGCAGGATAAAAACAGAGAAAGAGACGAAGAAGAAAGGGAACGAGAGGCTCCTTCATTTAAGCTGTAAATGTGGACTGTCACTTAGGAATTTGGGGATGTTTTTACACACACACACACACACACACACACACACACACCAGGTACATCTTATCTAGAAGGCATTTATCTGTGTGGAACAGAAACTAAAAGATCTCCCACTGTGTTTATACAGCAGTCTTCTCAAACCTGGTGGAGATCTACAATTACTGCACACAGCCAACACACCAAACCAGACACACTGAGCACACACTCATTAACACTGTGTGCTCTTTAGGGACTCTGTGTAAAAAGTTTGCTCCAACATATGTAATGCTTTAGTTTTATGCTTACGCTTGAGCATTGTGCAACTTTGCTATCCGATATATATTCTTCTCTTTCAATTTTCTTCGTATTTTTCCTGCAGTGTTTGAGATAAACACAACTCCAGATTGCTCGGCCTGACTGTGTGATTTGGGTTGCATTCAGCTTCAAATAAACTTCCTGAAAATTCTTTTTTATTTGTTATGTTTTTATCTTTTTAGTAAGAATCTTTGGGTGCAAATGTACATGTCCCGACAGACCAGTTGTTTTTGACTCGTTTTTATGTCCAACAGCCCCCAAACTGCATCATAGTTTTTTCAATCCACGTTCCTCCCATTCACTCCCATTCATTTTTGTCCACGCCCAGAGCCCAGACTTTCATTGACCCAACATCCTCCAAACTGGGCACAAGGTCCTAAACTCTAATTCACAGCCATACTGACCCACACTCATCTATTTCTTGTTTTTTCATCATCCTTTGCTCAATCCTCAGTCAATGCATTTTTATTTTAATTATTTTACACAGGCCCTTAGTTTAAGGAAATTAAGTGGTTAAATATGTGTATATATCTCTCTCTCTCTCTCTCTCTCTCTCTCTCTTGCTCACTCACTTTCTCACACTTACTCTCATACACATACACACGTCATCAGTCTCTCAGCCGCCTCTGCTGACCGGTACTGACGCTTCACATTTCCCTGAGAGCGACCCATTCCTCTGTCTTCACACACTGTTTGCCAAGGAGCTGTGTGTGTGTGTATGTGTGTGTGTGTGTGTGTGTGTGTGTCTGTTTTCCAACACTGTAGACTCACCCTGGCTTGCCTCAGCCACAGACAGAATGTTTCTTGGTGCTTCTTAACAAGTGAGAACAAACCAACATAAAATTATGAAACCCCAATAAAACTTGATTAAGAACCACAGTAGGTACATCAAAATGTCAATCTATTAATAGCTCTACATTAAAAATTCCAATAAATGTCTGCAAGCTGATGACAGATGAGAAAACGGCACGAAAGCTGTTAAATCTGAGCTTGTTACAATGCATTAACATTTTCATACTGAAATATAAGAGGGCCACTACCATGTCTTACATCCCAGTCAGTCAAAACCACATTCAAACCATTGACAGGTGAAGTGAACATTGATTATACCTGATAAGCAAAAAATTAACAGTCAATTCAGTTAAAGTAAAAAAAGGCAATAAGTTACAGTATTTGCTGTAATATCTTGTGGCCAGATACCACAGGACACATGGCCTTGTGGAGTCCATCTCCCACTATCAGTCTTCACTCGAACTTTAATAATTTACATTGCCTTGCCCTGAGTGTGCTGGCTAGTGTTCAACTTTACGAGAAAACATCTCAAAACTTATGTTGGAGTTCCCTCTCTATCCTCCGAGGTAGCAATTCATGGTGAATTTACTTACGGCTGTCCTATTTCTTTTGGAATGTGATATACATTTATATTTTACCTGTTATATGGGGAGCTTTTATTTCATAATCGGACAGACAGATATCTAGGGTTTTTATTTCTCCAGGACCCCAAATACCTTTAGCAGCTATGCCTCTAGTGTGCTTTTGTGTGTCTTGTACTGTGGAAACAAAAAAAACTCCCAATACAGTTTAATAATGTTTTATCAATGCTTAGAACTGAAGATTTGAAGCTTCTGTCAGAATGCATATGTAATTAATTACGTAATTTTGTATTTAAATTTGAGTAGTACAGGAAATACAGTAATAATTGTAGAATAAACAGGGTTTAGAATTATTACATACGTTTTATAATGAATCTTGTGATTGGTACTTTTTGAGCGTGTTTATTAGAAAATGTGATATAATGTTAAATTGCTGGTCTGTAAAGCTGTGTGTGTGTGTATGTGTGTGTGTGTGAGCTTCTAAGACAAGGCAAACTATAGTGAAGTTTGAGATTACTACTATACGAGCCTAAACATTACGAGGACACGACACAGTCTGTGTGCGTGTGTGTGTGTGTATTTATGTGTGCGGTTAGGTAAAGGTGTTTGAGCACCCAGACACACACACACCTCAGCAGACAAAACAACAAGCCAAGAGGATCTGCTCAGACAGATCTCACCTGCCACCTTAAAGTGTGTGTATGTGCGTGAACGTAAACCAAGAGTTGTGGGGTCCTGCATTGTTTAAATTTGAAGAAGTTAAAATCTTCTTCTTGTTTTTTTCTTACTTTAGTGTTCGTATTTTATTCAGTTAAAGACGTAAACAGCTTAATTCTGAGGAAGGTTGGTGCGAAACACACTCATAGAAAGTTATGCGGTTTTGAAATGTGTTAGAAACGTGTTAGAAATTTACTGCCTGATACGTCAAACACTGTTTTATCAAAGTTTTAAGCAGATGTATTTTTAAATACATGAAAAATAAAATTTATTATTCACCATTATGCATGCAGAGGACCCCAAGAAGTCCCATTATCCCATTATCATTATCAGCATTACATATTACATTTCGAAGACACATTTAAAATCACTTTGGCTATTCATAAAAAAACTATATTTCTATTAAAGACGTGGCGACCCCTATTCATTATCTATTATTAATGTTTTAATACACATTTTATGATGTTTTTTTTTTACATTTCTTAACTGTTATTTCATACATACAATAGTGTTTTTCATAAACAATACCAACTGCTTGGGTGTTATCATCAATAAGTAAAAAAGACAACTTGAAAAGTATGTGTAAAAGAATGTAGAGGTGTGCCAAAAAATCGATTCACATAAGAATCTTGATTCTCATTTACTACGATTCAGAATCGATTTAAAATGTCCCAAAATCGATTCTGAGGGGCGGGTTTTAGACTGATTTTGGGCTGGGTATTTTTGTTGGACCTGGCAACCCTGGGGATAGGGCTTGTCCCTTCAAACGGAGATCTTCCAGACACACACAGAGCGTAGGTGTTTGAGAATCACCGGTAAGATGGCAGAATAAGCACTATATTACCTTAGATTAACGTGTAGTTTCAATGTTTTATGGCAGAATGCTTCATAACAAGCATAAAAAAGATCGCTAGTAGTTAGTTTCAGTAACTGTTAGCTAGCTAACTAGCTAACTTTCCAGTTCCACCTTAAATAACGCTACAGGTGGCAGCGGGCTGCAGCATTTAAGGCGGAACGGAAAAATAACAATAAGCTAATCAGAGCTAATTTCAGCTCCTCATCACAGAGGAATTAAGGAATGGACAATATGAATTAATTTCTCCACCTCCTGCCCCCTTTCTGAAGAAATACAACGACCTTAAAGTTAACTAGTTAATCAGCAGCTGCTCCTGAACTTTAGCGCTTCACTGCTATCATCACATCAGCCCAGCAGCGTCACCTACACACCACCGCTAGTAGCTTGGTAATAAAGCAGTGTTATTTATTTATTGTTCATTAACGTCATTGTGATATCCCAGTGATTTCTCTGTCACTGAGGACCCACATTCCTGCACATTTTATTGTTTTTGTAACACATTACTTGCTCCAGGACCAGTGTATATTATGGAGGGTTTTTTTCAATAAGATTCATAAGCCAGAAGCAGAAATTTTTATAATTCAAATCGTTTTGAATCAAAAATCGATTTTGAATCGAATCGTGGCCCCCAAAATCGGAATCGAATCGAATCGTGAGATAGTAAACGATTCCCACCCCTAAAAGAATGCTTAAAAGAACTGTGTGTGTGTGTGTGTGTGTGTGTGTGTGTGCGTGGATGGGGGTGCACATCACAAGGAGGACGGTTGGAAGGGGGTCTTTCAAACAGACAGAAGGCATGGGTATCAGGTTCCACCTCCGGAACTCTAACCCTGTCTCTCTTACACACACACACACACACCAGCTCTTCCTTCCTTGTCCTGTTCTTAAGAAATGACCCCTGACTCCCAGGACTTCTAAAGCCACAAAGATCTCTGAGTCCACAAAGCAATTTCTGCCTCAGTTCTGTTCTCTGTAAAGATGTAAAGATGGGAAAGGGGAGCTTTCATTTTTGAAAGACAGAGAGAAAGAGAGAGAGAGAGACAGAGAGAGAGAGAGAGAGAGAGAGAGAGAAAGAGGGAGACAGAAAGAAAGAGAGAGAGAAATATAAAGAGAAAGAGGGAGAGAGAGAGAGGGGGAGAGAGAGGGCTGTTATCAGACAGTCTGATGTCTCACATGTGATTACAGGAGCGTTATAAAGTACAGTGTAGTGAGGGCTGAAGTGAAAACCTGAATTACTCCTAATCAGAACAGTGTTCTCAACTCAGTCCAGCAGCACAGCTGCTCACACAATCAACCACAGCGCTCCTCTACTTTTACTACAATGAAGAAAAACACAAAGCCTAATAACTTTTATAGAAAGAAAAACAAAGACATGCCAGGGGTGAGAGGGAGAAAGAGACTAAACAAGACAGAAAACTAAGAGAAACAGAAGCTGGTTTTCTATCCATCAAGGTTTTGCAAATTTGTGCACCAGAACGGAAAATGTAAAATAAATAGATAATAAATAAATAAATAAATAAACGTTACAAAAAGATTTTTAGATTAGGATGGATCACTGCACACTGCACAGTTTTATCTTTATTGCATGACTACTGAATATATGTTAGTATTTACACCAACATTTCCTTATACTTCCCGTTCTCTTCTCCCTGTACTGCCTTATATTGCCTTAATCCAGGGGTTACGTTTGGCCGCGGGCCAGAAATTTTTAAGCCATTAGGTGGCGGGACACAAAAAAAAAAATTAAGTGTAATGGGATGAAGTGCTACAGACTAGTAGCTCCCCAGCCCAGAGGGATGTTGAACCCAATTGCAGGTAAAGCAGGTAAACCCAAGAAGAAAGGAAAAAAAAAATAAATAAACATTGGATTGGGACACTGCCGGGAAAAAACACTCTTATAAGGAGATAGGGAGCCCAAGAAAGGGCAGAAAAACCAGAACATATACTTCCTATAGTACTCAATCTTCCACACAAGTGACTACCTTGTATAAAGATATATTGATTATCGGTAGACAGTATATGTCTTGTTATTTTACTGTACATGGCTATAAAGATCTCTTCATTCTGTTTAATATTTCCATTCTGCTTGATTCAATGCCACTCCTAATCACAGAAGCCTACGCCATCTAAAGTTTCTTCATGTAACTGTTGTGGATGAAAACAAAATATAGTTCACAAGGAAAAAAAGAAAGAATGGGAAATTTAAAAAGGAACAAAGACATGGATAGGGTAAAAAAGAGAAGACAGAAAAAAACAGAAAGACAAAGAATGAGAAGGAGGCAGCAAGAGAGAGATAAAGAGAAACAGAATGAGAAAGAGAGAGAGAGAGGGGGCAGGCCACAGTAATAGAGAAAGAGGGGGGGGGGTCACTGTGTAGTTGTTTGCGGGGGCAGGATGCTTAAAAATGGTTTGAAATGGTTTGACCTCAGTTGACCTTTTCACCCTCACAGATACCATTGTACAGCTAAAGGAAACCTCAGCTTTCACTGTGGCACCCTGGTGGGTCTGTCTTAATACTGTCCACCCACCCACACACACACACACACACACACACACACTCATTAAAATTAACCACTAGTTAACTGGGATTAAAAGCTGAGGCCTTTACAGACACAAACAGAGACACACACACACACACTTTCTATTCCACACAAAGGATGCTGTTAGCGAGTCTGTCTAAGACCCTCTGGGCTAAGGTTCAGGTTGGTCTCTCAGCAACAGATGTTTCATCTCCGTCGGCAACTTCTGTCACCCTGGCCAAGCACCTGCCAATCAACTGGACATTCTCTGTTCTCTAGGGAAATGCTGTAGGTCTACAGTGCCTCAGGCTGAGGTCCAACTGTCCAGCAGTGCTCTACATTACGCCCCTCTAACTGACCTGAGAGCACTTTCACAACACTTCTTTAACTCTTCAGAGGTTTCAGTTGTCTCTGCCAATGCTGACTGAGAGCATGCTGTGATTCTACATTAACCTTCTATCACATTTTTTCAAATTTTCTCATTTTCACATTTTTCTTTTGGGATTTTCTAACCCCCTATTTTTTAAACTAAAACACTAATTTCACAAATTTATGTGACCACACGATGTCACTCAGGCAAACAATGTGAATAAGGGATGAAGTTTTAGAACAGTGTAAATAGAGAGAAAGTATGGGAAACAGTATGAATAGGAACAATGTTCTAGAACAGTGTGAATTAAGATGCATTTTTCGAACCGTGTGAATAGACAAAAAGTTCTAGAACAGTGTGAATGGGGATAAAGCTATAAAGCAGTGTGAATGTGGTTAAAGTTCTAGAACAGAGTAAATGGGGATAAAGATTTAGAACAGTGTAAATAAGGGTTAAACTTTTAGAACAGTGTGAATGGGGATAAAGTTTTAGAACAGTGTGAATAAGGGTTAAAGTTCTAAAACAGTGTGAACTGGGATAAAGTTATAGAACCGTTTGAATTTGGATAACGTTTTATAACAGTGTGAATGGGCATAAAGTTTTAGAACAGTATTATTAGAGATACAATTATATAAAGGTATTATTAGTGATAAAATGATATAACAGTGTAAATAGGGATACAGTCCTAATACAGTGCAAATAGGGATATAGTTGTATTATAAATTGAGATATTATGCATAGGGATAAAGCAAAAAACAAAATGTACTATGTAATTACTTGTATATAAAACAGAAAGGGAAATGCATATTACAATAAAAACATATAAATAACTTTGTGGGATCAGTGAAATGCTGAACGCAGCTCAGTGGAGTCTGACGGAGGATAACTGGCTTGAAGTCCAGTTGCTGTTTGTTACTGCTTATATGGTTGCAGAGCTGGGGTTTAGAGCGTTGAGGCAATTAACTCCAGGCTCAGTGAGGATAGAAAGCGTAATCTTCACTAATCACTCAATTTACACAACATTTTCTTAGGTTCAAAACACAGCCACACTACAGGGTTACACTGGCACAATGTTTAACCTATGTGGTCTCTTCAAATACCAAAAAATAATGTATTGAGACTAACAACAGCAATTTGGGGCCATGAGGAAATATAATTAAAAACTATTTTATGTAAAATTTGAATGAATATTAATAAAAAATAAAATATAAATTATTATTATTAATGAGGTCATGAGGTAAAATACTGCCGCAAAAAAAAGGCCGCAAACAAGGCAGTGAGGTATTAGATAAGGTGCTCAGTACTGCACTGCACACTGTGGTCATTATCTAGTGTCATTAGTGTACTAGCAGCAGCTAATGATGATGAGGACGTGGTCCATTTAGGAAACAGGTTTACATGAATGACAGATATGGGTCACTTTATTCAGACTCAAATGAATGTGACCTGCCAAGACAGAAAGACGGCATCTGAGCAAAGACTAATATGTGTGCAATAAAGCTTTTAATATTAATATGACCAAAAACAGATCAGTTAACTGCAGGGTTCAAAGCACACTAAACTCAGGATAAAATAATAAGAATAAACCTGCAACACAAACAAGCACACGTTCCAAACAGACATGTTCCTCTGTAACATCCGCAATCAATCACAACCACAGAACTAAAGCCTATTTTCCTAATGTTCAATTCACAATGTACATCAGCTCTGGAAAAATGAAGAGACCACTACAGTTTCTAAATCAGTTTCTCTGATAGGTATATATAAACATTGTTGTTTTATTCCATAAATGACAGAACATTTCTCCGAAATTCCACGTTAAAAATATTGTCATTTAGAGCATTTATTTGCAGAAAATGAGAAATGGCTTAAATACCAAAAAATAATGCAAAGACAACAAGTTTATATTCATAAAGTTTTAAAAGTTCAGAAATCAATATTTGGTGTTATAACCCTGGTTTTTAATCAGAGTTTTCATGCATCTTGGCATGTTCTCCTCCACCAGTCTTGCACACTGCTTTTGGATAACTTTATGCCACTCCTGGTGCAAAAATTCAAGCAGTTCAGCTTGGTTTGATGGCTTGTAATCATCCATCTTCCTTTTGATTATATTCCAGAGCTGTATATAAGGAATTATTAGAATCATAACAAATTAACATGATTAAACATCATAAGCAATTTTCACAGTATGGTTAAACCCATCATGCCAGTTTCAGGAGCAGTGTGAATGTAGCAGAACATTCTAGAGCCGACCAGCCTGTCTGAACAAACACAGTCTCTATCTCAACTGCTTCTCATGAGTGCTTAAACACATGCACATCTATCACTGCAGAGCACAGCTATCAAGTGCTTCATCACCATCCTCATCATCAGGAGCTGAAAATGTCTCCTTCTGTTTCTGCCCCAGATCCTGCAGGCCTGGCAGACAGACTCCCCGCTGAGCGGCGCAGCCACGCGAGGTTAAAAAGCTCCCAATATTGTTCTTTCCTGCTCTGTGTCGATGAAATCAGAACACCTTGTTTATGTATTTAAATGCAAGTATTCTACCATCTAGAATGCTCTTTTTACTTTTAAATTAGAATAGAATGGACTGTTTATGTAATTACCTATTTGTTTTATATATGTTTGATTTATATATTTAAAAAGGACTGAACACATTTACATATTTAAATGAAGAAATATCCTTATATCTTACACTGAACATAAATTGGAATGAATAGAACTAATAGAACACTTTTTTATTTAAATGGGCATTTAAAATGATTTGATATTTATTAAAATATTTCTATGTTTAAATGCAAATAGAACACTTTGGTGGAACTATTTAAGTCTGATTTATCTGTTTATCTATTAAATGGAGACAGATCACTTTATGTGTTATGTGCAAGGAAAGTACAGTGACGTTTCATATGTATTTATGTGGGACAGTCAACTTTGTTTACATAATTAAATCAGTACAGTATTAATGTAATAAAATAAGATGTATGTCACAGAAAACTTTAGTTCTCCATTTATGTGATGACAGAAAATACTGTTTAAGTGTAGAACACTTCATTTGTACTTAATCGCATATGTACTTAAATACAGACTGTATCCGCTGTACTGTACTATTTTTGAATCTTACCTGACAATAACTTGCTTTGGTATTCAATGAGGGTTGTATAATATATGAAATAATATATAAAGTTTTAAGAACGTTGTATTTATGCTTTTAAATGAGGATACATTTCTTTTTTATTTATTCAAATGACAAAATACAGCTTTGATTATGTATTTAAATGAGGATATGGAGCATTGATTAGTAATTTAATTGAGGACAGTCTACATTTTATGTATTCAAATACAGACAGAACACACTATTTATGTATTTAATTGAAGTCTGTTTTATATGTATTTAAATACTGATAGAATACAAGTTAAGTATTTAATTGAAGACAGTTTGTTTTATTTGTCCATTTAAACAAGGATATGGAACTTTATTTAATGTAATTGAGTACAGTTTGTTTTTTATATATTTGAACACTGATAGAACACAGTTTATGTATTTAATTGAGGAAAATCTGTGTTATTTGTATATTTAAATGATTATATGGAGCTTTGTTTAGTAGTTGAGTACAGTTTGTTGTTTACTATGTAACGTTATTTGAACACAGAAGGAACACACTGACGGAGAGAGAGAGAGAGGTTAGGGTCTGTAAGAGAGAGAGTGGAGGGGGCGAACACGTTTCCTAACCTGAGAACTCTGAAGCTGAAGTCTTGGTGAAGATGGTCAGACACGTTATTCCCAGTAAGAGCGCGAGGTTTCTGCCTGAGGAGGAGGAAGAAGCATCCGGGCCGGACATGCTGGAGCGCGAGCGGACAGTCAGGCTGGAGACGGCGCGAGAGGAGCTGAGCTGATGCCCGAGTCCATGGCTCATTCCCGCGGACACCTCGCTGAGGCTCGGGGGGCACGGCGCTCCTCACCCACCCACCCACTCACTCACTCACTGACTGACTGAGAGTGAGTGTGCGCTCAGAGCCGACTACCTGTTGGAGGAGACCTCCCCCTGGTCCCAAAGCCCGGAGCTTTCTGAACTCACCTAAACAACTCCTACCCTTCTGAACTTTCATCAGGGGCCCTGATCAAATGGATTCTTTTGTATAGCAAAATGCAATATTCAGGGTTCATACACCTTGTAAAATTCAAGCTTTTTTGAAGCACTTTCAAGGCCCATTTTCAATTTTTTTCAGCACATTTTAGATGTGGTAAATGAATGATAACAGTGATATCTCAAAACTGCCATTCGGTGATAATCAATATATATCGCAAAACTATTATCCACACTTCACAGCGACTATGCTACTGAGAAACAAAATACTTCTAAGTAAGTAAATAACAGAAATTAAGGATTTTTTGGTGTCAGTTTCACACAATTTAAATACCAATGTTCTTTACTGCATGTTTACCCCATTCATTTAACTGAGCAGTTACTGTAATATGTCAAATTTGGGGGTAAGTTGAGAGCATTTATACAAACATATACTCAAAATTATTGATTTGCTTTTTGTAACACTGCAAGAGATGGTATTATGTTTATGTGAACATAGCCAGAATTGTGTTTGGTAATAGCAGAAGGAGATTAAATTAAAGCAAAATAAGTTTTATGATTCTAAATGTATCACCTGTAGATTATCCAACTTGATTGGGTCAATAATGAAACTATGACACAAAAGAACACTAGGCAAATAACCATTTTCATAACCATAATTATTTTTTTTTACTGAGATCGGCTCATTCCACAGCGCTGAAGCCGGGCAAGCAGCCCCGGAGATCGGCTCGTTCCCCGGCGCTTGCTGCTGCTGCTTTTCTTTTTTTTCTGGGCACCGCTGGGATAAGACCGTTTCATGGTTGTACCGAAGCTACCCTAGTCTACCTCGCCTAGGATAACTTGTATGTACGGTGTCTCTTTGGTGTCAAACAAAAAAGCAATAATGCATTTCATTTTATTCTAGTTTTTTTGCTAACCTTTTGGCCAGCAGGGGGCTCACTGGACACTTTAATACATACACCTACTTACTACTTTGTGCTTCCACTCTCTGGACATTTTTTTAGAAACACCTACTACTAACATGTACTTCCACCCACTGGCCACTTTATTAAAAAACACATACTACTATCTTGTGCTTCCACTTTGTGGCCACTTTATTAGAAACACCTACTAATACCTTGTGCTTCCACTCATTGGCCAATTTATTAGAAACACCTACTTACTACCTTGTGCTTCCACTCACTGCCACTTTATTAAAAACACCAACTTACGACCTTGTACTTCCACTCTCTGGCCACTTTATTAGAAACACATACTACTACCTTGTGCTTCCACTTTGTGGCCACTTTATTAGAAACACGTACTAATACCATGTACTTCCACTCACTGACTACTTTATTAGAAACACATACTAGTACCATCTACTTCCATTCTCTGGACACAGTTTTGCTGAAAATTTTGCAATGCACACAACATTATGGGTGACAAACCAGAGTTCAAAAGAGGACAAATTGTTGGTGCACGTTTTGCTGGCACATCTGTGACCAAGACAGTCTTTGTGATGTATCAAGAGCCACGGTATGCAGGGTAATATAATAAATCCATAATATTTCAGTTAAAATACACATTTTATTTGTGTCCCTGTGTTTCACTCAGTCCTGTTACTGTAACACATTAATCTATCTGAAACATCTAGAACATTCTACAAGTCACATCTACAACAGGAAGTTACATCAGCTTGTTCTTCTGAAGACCATGAGATGACCAAAATTAAGTTCCTTCATTAGTTTTTCTGTATATTTGATATTATTGTAACTATGACTCAGGAGGTCAACACTCAATACTCATTCCTGTTACCTAAATTAATTCTTAGATTTTTGTTTATTAGATATTAGTTTATTTTTAAAATACAAATTTTGGGAAAATCAATATAAGCTAAGCACTGTCCTCATGCTATTAGCACAGCTGCCATTTAGTTCTTTTTCATGTTTTTGCTAATTCTATACTAAAAACTCATAACATAAATAGTAACAGGAGTGAGTGCCAGTAACAGAAATGAGTATTGTCCCCTGGTTTATTGATTTATTAACGTGAATGGACAATGAAACTGAAACACCTAGTTTCAACCCAAATTTTGATTGAATTAAAAATTTAAAAACATTTAATTGAAAACAGACGGAAAAAACTAGACAAACATAATGAAAATAAAGGCCTGAAGGACATAAACTGTTTGATTTGTATTCAGGAAAATAGTGATAAAAAAAAGTTTAGGAAAAGAAATGTTATAATTTTATTCATTATATTTTTAAAGTTTAAGATTTACTAACATTTTTTAAAAATAATTTCTATTACAATTATAATTTGTAGTAATGATATTCATGTAAGTATGAATATGAAATATGAAACATTGTTATGTAATGCTTGAATAGAAATCTTCAAGATTTAGGTGTGTAATATCAGGCAAAAAAAATTGACAAAAATGCTGGCCTCTTAAGGGGTTAAATATGTTTTTTAAATATCACATGAGTTTTGGTTACAGGACTGAGAAAAATGTAAACATCTTTGGGTTAGAAACCTTGTAAAAAATTAAGTAAAGCTGCTTGAGTACATGTTTTGAATAGTTAAATACGTTAAAGATTTTTAAAAATAGTTTAATTTGGAAGAATTACAATAAGCAAATGACACCCTTTCAGTGGAATGGCCCGGGTACAGATTACAAAATTAATTTTGTGGAAATGCATGAGTATTATATATTCAGAAAAAAAAATCCTACTCGTTCTCTTGTTTCACTACACCCCAAGTCCAGGTCATTAACTGGTCTTTATTGGGTCAAAATAGTTGTATAAAAGCAGATAATAGCACTACAACATGCAGGACAGTGAGCCTGCAGGAGGAGCGTTTATAAACACGGTCCTGAACGAGGAATGAGAACCTGCACATGTTTTTCCTTTGAGCGCTTGCGACATCATGTGGTCAGTGTAGTTTATTGCATGACACATTTTTTATTCGCTCTTGAACTGTTGCATTACTGAGCACTGCTATGAATTTTACGCGACATAGTACTTCATATGTATTGTTTATTTTTTATTAATATTATCATTATTGTCTGCATTTTAGTTTTTAGTAATATTTTCCGATAATTTTTCGAATTGTAAAAGCAGACCTGTTTCTCGTGTGGTTTGTCCCTCTGTGGCTTCCGTCCTCCGCCCTCTAGTTCAGCATTGAACATGGCGGCGTGCTCAAGGAGAGCAGGAGGGGTGCTGAGCTCAGTGCGGATACTGAGAAATCTACAGCACCAGGATGAGCGTGAGTAACTATTTATTGATTATTTTATAGCAGGGGCTAATTCACTATAGTGTGTGGAGCAGCAGCAGGAGGCTGTGTGATCCAGCTGGTTCTATCCACTGTTATCTAAACACCAGTCCATGTGTGTCCCAGTGTTTATCCTGAAATTAAGGGCACTATTAGCTATTAAGCAGTAACATAAGAGCAGTGACAGCTTTTGCTCTAATAGGAAGTCTGTGCACTAGATGTTGGAACACAGTTGTGAGGATTTGATTGGGTATTATTGGATGGAGCTCCATCACTGTAGTGAACACTGTAGAGCTCCACTGCTCCACAGAGTAGTACTAGCTCACACCTGGCACTGGACATGGTGACCTTACTCTCTTTCTATTAGCAGGTCTTTTCTATGAACTGGAATGTCAGGATGATTTTGGTCTCTGAATGCTCTCACACAAACTGTTTCCTCAAATGCTAATTCAACACTTCTAATTCACACACTAATTCAACAATGCTAATTCACACACTCAAGTATGTTATAGAGAAGCTAGCTGAAATGTTTTTATTTGTGTTTATATATCTATCCAGACCTTATTTGTGGTTTATGCTGTCTACACACTACACGACTTTGAAAAGACTCTAAAAAGACTTTAAATAGACTAAAGTTTGACTCCCTCTCACATCTAAAGACTTGTCACAGACTTTTTACTTACAGGCTAAGATTTTGCAAAGACTGGGCATCACTAACTGCAAGTCTGCAACTAAAATCTTTCTGAGATTATTTTTCATTATGCTTCTGATGGAATTTATCAACTTTTGTCCCCATTTATTTTTCTGCCACACAGTTAGTTCTTGATGTTTGTTAATAGGAATTTTTGCTACATAGATACAATTTTAGACAGAATTAATGCAATAAAGAACATCATTCTTACAAAATGTGTATTTATTAAACTTGTTTGTATCAAAAGTTATACTGCACAATAAGACAAAGTAGTGCAAAATGACTTTAAAGTGCTACCTGTGTTTAACATACGGTACATAATAAAGTAAGAACAATATAATACCTATTAACTGCAAAATATCCTTTTTCAAATCGTGTTTAAACACTCACATAAAATATTCTTGCCTTGCGGCTTCCCGTAGCTTACCTATTGGTTGTTGACTTTGTTTACGTCACTATTTGCGTGAGCCACATCTTAAGACCTGCGATAATATTAAACACGGTTGATTTTATCTGAACGCCAGGATGCAATCACGAATGACGAAAACTTTCAGTCCTAACCCCCTTAAACAATCTAAACAATCGAGATGACGCGACCGCAACTCGACTCCAGCAAGACTCTTAATTTTATGACACTGGAAATATGTTTCCGAAAATCGTTGTGATTTAAGGTCAGCATTACTCTTTTTCTGTTAGCAGGTCTTTTCTGTGATCTTGACTGTCAGGATCATAGACTGTGTATAGCTGGACAGAGCATCGTCTCTCGAAAGTGAAGCCACCACAGGTCGGGCGCCCCCTGCTGTTCGGTTTCAGAAAGCTGTGTAACTCCACCCATTCCCATAGGTTTCAATGGCAAAACAGACAACTTTTAATCATGTTTTTTTCTAATATACTGTAATTCTCCCTCCTTTATTTAAATGCAACAGCTAGTGTAACCTCTGCTTATATTGTCAAATTTTTATCCCCGCACAGAATTCGTTTTTTAAAACGTTATTCAGCTCTAATCAAAAGGTGTGGTTATTGTAAAAGGGCTGGGTTACACCTAGCTGGGGGGGACCATAGTCTGTGTGAGCTCTGTGGAGGCAGCCCTCAGGGGCGGAGTTATTTAAATGAGTAGGCTGTCTCTCCACAGTCTCTCTCCCTCCTCTGGTCTCTACTGCTCAGACTCGGGTTTCAGGATCACCAACATGGCGGAAGATTTTGACTTCATTTTCACTGAATGAATGGGAACTGCGACACAGCGGCCATCTTTTTTACAGTCTCTGGTCAAGATGTTTTTGGGCTCCTTGTGCACTTAAACAAACTGTTTCCGCAAATATTCATTCAGTACTTTCTCAGTATGTTAGAGAAGCAAGCTGAAATGCTTTTTTATTTATGTTTATACGTCTGTTCAGACCTAATGTGTTTTAAGCAGACATTTATAAAGTACTATTGACTAAGACTTGATTAAAAGTGTAAGTTATCAAAAAGTGACGAGGAGAAGTTGAAATGTTCCTTAAGCATCATACTTAAGAAGAAGTACTAAAGATTTCAATTTTGTTGTCCTTAAATATATATAAATGATGTGTAACATTTTATAATTGTAACAAGTAAAGATTCAGCATATAAAAAATGTATTAGAGTAAAAGTATTAAACTATACTATTAAAAAATGTATAGTAAAGTAGGAAGAAAAAAGCCTTTTAAGCTTTATTTTATTTTTGTAAAAATAATTAAACTAAATAATAGTCTAATAGATGTTTTGTCTACTAAACTAAGATGAGTTCATTTTATTCCTTTTATTGTATATTTTGGGATCATGTTTTTCTGTAATGCTCATCCTGGTGGATTTTGTTAAAATTTTTACATTTAAGAAATCTTTGTGTGATAATCAGCTGGCAGTGCACCTCTAGATTAAAACAACTCTAATAATTTACTATTTACTCTTTTCTCCAGGGTTGTTTTCAACATCACTGGCTCGGCATGCTGCAAGCTCTGGCGGTCAGCCGCCCAAATTCGTTCCTCCGACAAAACCTGTCATCAAATCACAGTCCCAGGCATCACTGCGAAAGTAAGTTACTCTCCAGCAGTACAGGTTTACTTGTGTACCAGTAGTATACCAGTAGTACCATAACACTGATGGAAAACAAAACTAAAACTTTGCAGCCTGAAACTTGCAAATGCTGAAATGACCACAATAACAGCGTTTTAAAGTTTAAGAAAGGTTTATAAAATTTTAAGCAGGTCTGGTATGTTTCATTACGTCAAAGGAACTCATTTTAGCTATTAATGAAAAAAAAAATATGGTTTAGGGTTTAGTGCCTCTTTAAAGGAAAATATTAATTACATAATCTAAATGCCAACATTCTCAAAAGCACTTTTCCCTGGAATAAAAAATGCCTTAAAGCAGCAATAATTGTGAAAAAAGCAGTATATTTGTATTTGGCAACCCATACACTTCTTGCAGGTTGCAATTGACTTTTAGAGAATGTGTGGGTATAAATTGGTGGTGATTGGTTCTAGCTTCAGAAACACTCATCAGTCTGTCAATCAATATCGATTGGTGCCGAGACACAGGATATGTTAGTTTGACATATAGTATGGTCCTATATGAACCAATGGTTGTAGGTATGCACAGTGATGAGAAGGTTCAAAAATAATCTGTTGTGCATGGAAATGTATGCCTATGTGTAGACATGGGATCAGGATGATCATTGATTAGTATGAGTGGGTATGAATTAGTGATAAATGGGGGTGCGAGTATTGGGTTGGTAGTAGTAGAATGGAAGGTAAATTAATCAGAAGCAGTCCTGGTTGTTTTATATATATAAAAAAAGAGAGGATTGTCGTGTTAAGATTAAACGTATATTTTGTGGCTCTGTCTGTAACAGGTTTCTCAGTCCAGAGTTCATTCCTCCTCGCCAGCGCACAAATCCTATTAAATTCGCCATAGAGCGCAAAGACATGATACGAAGATGCAAAGTCCTCAACATTCCTGAGTTCTATGTAGGTAAGGAAGATTTTCATTTATTTAGCCCTTTTATCCAGTTTTTTAAGTACATTTGGGTAATATAGCTCTTTCCGGATGGGATTAGTTTCTCAGGGGGGACGTCTGTGAAAAATATTTCACACTTCTACTCAGTGATAAAACTCTTACATCCAGACTGCCATTGAAAAAACAGGAGGACCAATGAGTTTTTTTAGGTTTCTCAGTCAAACGACATTACGTTATCATGTGATATAATGTTTTGCACATGGAGCACGATGGCAGCGTCTTAGAGCTCTAAAAGACACTAGAGCAGAGACGAGACACTTTTTCTTATTTAAGGCTGATTTTAGTTTTATTCTCCTCCTGATATTGTTTTCCCAGCTCCCTGAAGATGAATTTGTATTTCCTACACTAAAGAATTGGTTCAGTAGCTCCTCCATTTCTACTGGCTGTTGTGTTTACGTGGATCTCCGTGGAAATTCGTGCCCAACGTGTAACTACGGTGGGTGGGAGTGGACAAAACTTAATTAATTGTAAGTTCAGCCAAAAACAGTAGGTAATTCAGCCTGTAATATTCTCAGAGGGTGTCTGAGAAAAACACATACATGTTCATTCCAGACAGTAATAAAATCACAGAAGACCCCCCCCCCCCCCCCTTTAAAAAAAATGACCTCAGGACCCCCTGAGAAACTAATCCTGTCCGTATAAGGCTTAAGACTACTTTTTTCGTATAGTAATACATGTCTTATTGTTTAATTTAATTTACTGTGGATTTTGTCAGTGCTGAACAAAAAAAAACACACTGCGCATTTGATTACTTACAGTGTAATTTGTCCTGTTTACCTGAATGAAGTGCAGCATATTTTGAATAAAAATCACTGTGTTTTTTTTTTTATCTGCCTCTACTAATGCATTTTTATGTTAAAATATGATGATAAATTTTGTGTACAGTGAAAATGTCTTTAAATATTGTTATACAATATATTTTTTTACCTTAGTGAGGTAGAGAGCCAGACAATCTGGCATTTAAATCAGCTTTACTAGTTTCTTGTGGGGTATGTGGGTGGAGTCTGCTGCTGATGGTTTCTTTTGTTTCTGTCTGCAGGCAGTATTTTGTCGGTTACCATGTCGGACCCTCACGCAGCTGGCAAGACAAATCGCTTTGTAGGAATCTGCATCCAGCGCTCTGGGAAAGGTCTGGGTGCCACCTTCATCCTTCGAAACGTAGTTGATGGCCAGGGTGAGTTCACACTGCACAGTCAAGTGGTTATTCTGAGGACTTCCACAATACTTTGATTGTTCAGTAATTTGTTATTAGAATATTAATCCCATGACTAAGTTCCAAATGAATGTCCCTGGGAATTATTAAAGGGAAAAATGTTTGTTTATGACTTGGGAGACCAAATAATAATTACTACTGTTTCTACAATTTATACAGTTTCCATTTACCCTAATTGCACTTAGCGCCATGCTAATTGATTAACTAATTATTTTCTTTATTGGCTAAATTTGGGTCTCTTCAGTGCATATTGCATAAGCAATACATATACTTTTATGATGGACTACAGTTAGCAGTTAGCATGAGGGTTTATTTGTTGTATTGCTTTACAGCTGTTTTTATTCACACACTGCTTGATTAGAGCTACAGGCTTTTCCACTCTCTTCTCTTACTGGCTGAATGTAATGCCTGTCTTTGCTACAGCTTTGTATTTGCCCCACATTTTGCTCAGTGTTTGTCATAAATGTGTGCTGCAGGAGTGGAGATCTGTTATGAGTTGTACAGTCCGCGGATAAGGTCCATCGAGGTGCTGAAACTGGAGAAGAGGCTGGATGATAATCTGATGTACCTGAGAGACGCGCTGCCAGATTACAGCACTTTTGATTTTGAAATGAAACCTGTCCACATTTCCCCTAACCAGGACGTCCCCGTCAATCCTGTAAGTTCTGAGCTGCTATTGAACAGTGGCATGAAAAAATATTTGCCCCCTTACAGATTTTTTTTATTTTTATTATTATTATTATTTTATTATTATACTTACATTTTTCTTTTTTCACATTTTAATTTCAGACAAATATACAGTTTTAAATGATGATTTTATTTATTAAGGGAGATAAATCTAATCTATCTAAACTGATCTAGCCCTTTGTGAAAGTGTTTAACCCCCATAAATTAACTGTGATTAATCACACTTTTTGGAAAGCTGAGTTCAGTTTCTCTGCTAACCACAACCAGGCCTGATTACTACCAGACATGTAGAATCAAGAAATCACTTAAATAGAACCTGCCTGATATAAGAGCTCACAAAGCAAAAAATGATGCTGTGATCTGAAGAAATTCAAAAACAGATGGGAAAATAGTCATTGATCTATCAGTCTATCAGTCTGGAAAATGTTACAAATGTTCAAAAGTTATTAATTTCATTGATGTTTATGCTCGAAACCCCTCCAATGTGGCTGAATTGAAACAATTCTGCAAAGAAGAGTGGCCCAAAATTCCTCCACAGAGATGTAAAAGACTTACTTCCAATGCTTGATTGCAGTTGTTGCCATTTTATCATTTAAAACTGCTTATCAATTATGAAAATCATATTAAAATAAATAACCAGCAAGTAGTTTTATGTTATTTGTTGTTTTTATTTAGGATTTAAATTCATTTAAAATGTTGTACATTTTTTTCAGCTGTATTTGTTACATGTTCATTGTACTTACGGGTGTAACTGCATAATTGCATAATCAGTGAAAAGAAAAAACTGCAATATTATTTAACAGATTTATTTTTGGGGCAGTATATGGTAGCTGTTCAATGAAAAACAAGTATCTCCAAGTATCTCAAGTGTCTTTAAGAAAGTGTAAGGGACAGTTTGTGTGTTCAAATTATGTAGTAAACTAAAAATTGACAAAAATGGAGATACTTGTTTTTCATTGGACAGCAACGATATCATTCCAACAAAAATAATTATTAAAGGCCTGTTCCACTGTTTTGCTGTTTTTATTTTTAGGCATAATGTGAATCTGACTTGTCAGTTGACCAGTAGAAATGTTATATAAAAAAAATTACTAATAAAAGAAATTCCCCTTCTCCCATGAAGTGACCAATTTAAAGAATAAAGGTCTCTCTTTCTCTCTCTCTCTCTCTCTCTGCAGCTAAAGGTCAAGATGAAACCCCGTCCTTGGTCTAAACGCTGGGATCGACCGAAGTTTAACATCAAAGGGATAAGGTTCGACCTCTATGTGACCCCTGAGCAGATGGAGCATGCTCAGAAGTGGGCACAGCCGTGGCAGGAGTATGACATGCTGAAAGAGTATGATACGTCCGCATTGGAGGAGAAGATTTACCAGGAGGTCCAGGCTGAGCTTAGAAAGTAAACAGCCTACAACAGTAAAAGACAAGAACTGGTGGACCTTGGGTTCAGAGCAGTAGAGTTTTTTCTAGCCCTGTAACAGTTTAAACACATGTTTCAATTTAGCCAGGGTTGGGTATTATCTAATATAATATCCTTTGCCTGTTTTTCTGTGTCTTCTGGCCAGGCCATTAATATATTACAACAGGTTTCTGAACCACTGTATTGGAAAGAGTGATAAAATGGACCCTCATAAAAATGTAAAAATAAATTTGCATCAGTTTGTAAGACATTTGTGTGTTTGTGTTTTTTCAGTGTATAATTCTCATGTCAGGTTACTGTTTCTTTAGGTATTGATGGCTTGTATACATTTGCCTGAGAGAAAACTATGCTAATGTAGCTAATGTAAAATATGGCGTCACATCAATATCAAAAGTCGGGGGCGCAAAAATACCTGGTGGAAAAAAATTAAGCAGCGTGTTTTAACATTTTGCGTGTGTAAATTAACTTCTTGCGAGCGCAAATGTGAAGCTCCCCAGCAAAAAAAAAGAAGAATTGTGTGCGCACTGAACAGAATATCGCTCTTGAGCTTCATTTTTCTTCTCTCGGGTGTTTATTCACAGTTCTCCTCGCGTGCTGTGCGGCATTTGTTTATGCTCGAGCAAGGCTTTTGTACGGAGCCCGTTTAAAAAAAAAATAATAATAATAATAATAATTAATCGAGTGAATGATATAGCAGTTCGTGCTCATGTTTTTTTTTTTATTCGAGTGAACGATTTGCAGTTCGTGCTCACGATTTCTGTAATTCGAGCGAACTTTTTTTTATGCGCACTAAGACAAGAAGCTCGGAGGGCAAGGAGCATTTTCCTCTGTAAGGCTGTTACAGGGCTCCTGTGATTATACAGTTATATACAAACCTGCTGATTATTAAAGCTCTAGTGTAACAGGTAGAATGACCTAAATTTGCTGTCCTAAGGATTAAAATGCTGAACTGTACATTTTTCACAGTGTGAAATGCAGTATTACTTTGGATAGGTCCTTGTAAATAATAAATAATTTGTTTTGTTATATAAAGTAATGCAAGTCATCAGTAAATGTAAATATGATTTTAGTATGAGCTAACTCATTTTTGGAAATTTTGTGAAAAATATGTGCGGTGGTGGAAATAACAATGACTAAACACAGAGAAAACGTAGATATATTTATTAGAAAAAAACAAATGATTCAACTTCATTTACAACACCATGTGAAAACCAACCACACCTGTTCACTTTAGTGTTGCAATAAGCCAACATCTAAATTCTATGATATATAGGAGCCTGTTCCAAAGTGAAGGACCCTTAATATACGTACTTTTAGTTCACTGAACTCTGCATATACCCATATCTCTATAGCCATACTCACGAGTCTCTTATTTTTTTGAGGGGATGTCTTGTCTATGAAGGGAAATTGATTTCTCACAACTATTCAAACTGGGCTCATTGTAATATCATATATATATATATATATATATATATATATATATATATATATATATATATATATATATATATATATATATATATAACATGTTATGTTATATATCATTAGTTAACATCTTGATTATCTAATATTAAATTATTCTGTGGTCTATTTCCACAACTTCCCTTCAGTTTACCTCAAATAAACCAAACCAAAACATTATAATAATGCTTCACAGACTTTATATCTATACTGGTCATGTGCTAATTGGGTCAACACGTATGATCTATGTAAACTTCTACATGCAGTATTTTAAGTTTTGAAGTCATTTTTGCCACAGAACCATGTCTTCTATTACATCAGTATCATGTGAAGTTAAATTATTTTCCAGCTTTCCAAAAAAAAAACATGACAGCACTGTACTGAAGTGTCAATTGTAATCTAGGTCAATTTTAATAGCTCTGCTAGGCACTGGCAGTAATGTTTACTTTTTGTAGGTGTGCTTGCTTTCTTCTCCAGGAGTGCCTGGATAAAGTTCAGTAAGGGTCGCTGTGTTCAGTGTGTGGGTTATTGCTCTTCTGATTCTGCTCATTAAGGATTCAGCTGTGAGGAGCTTAGGTGTTAGCATGAGGTGTTAGAGTGAGAAATTCACAGCATGAGTGTATTTACTTTTCTTAAATAGCTTTTCCACAGTAATGCTGACCTTCCTACTAATCTCATTACTTCGGAGATTATGAAACAGCTACATTTTATGACAAGATATGTTGCATAATATTCTGCATTTGTGCATTTTTATGTTCTTATTTAAAATTGCCCATGATCATTTTTTGTAAGTGTTGTTAATACTACCTGGTTATGCAGCTCCGTTCAATGTGTTCTAATGCATGCTTGAATATTTCTGAACCACAGCAAAAAAAAAATAACTCGTCTAAAGCCTACATGTACCACAGCACAGACATACTGTGCAAAACTTTTCCCACACTTTATATCAATAAAATATTTTTGACAGTGCAAATAGTGCTTGCATATGTTGCACATGCTGTACGCATAGTAATGTTTCCATTTGAACATTTGTAAAACACCCACCACCATCCCATTACAACCAACATATAAAGAAAGTTGAAAGTATGTAGTAACTGTAACATAAAATATAGTTTATAAATGTGCACAGTAACTTTCAGTTACTATTAGTAATATTTTTGACATTAATAAGGATTGCTAGGAGCCTAATATAGCAGATGTACGCATTCAGCTGTTTGAGAATTCGGCCGGATTTCACAGATGCACCTAACTTAGCACTCTCTCTCCCTCTCTGACTGAACATAACCTGGAAACGGATTAATCCGCTCTGGAAGGAGACCGCATCACACCCGCCCAGTTTAAAATGATTCTTCCGCATGGTGCAACTACCCCTTCTCACCAGAGAGGGCCCTAAATCCCTAAACTTATGGACATCAGCTTTAAAAATTAAGTAATGTTATAAAATAAATAATGTCGGAGAGTAGTTCAAACAGTAAAGCAATGGTATAAAACAAATGACAAAATTGCACTGGGCCTTGTCTCTGTCAGTTCAGACAGAGCGTGTCTACATATAACCATATAAAACTCAGTTCAGTTAAATAAACTTAAGATGACTAATGACATGTAAAGGTAATTAAATATGGTCAAATATAATACATAGGTTTTTCCACTCTAGTGCTTATATACTGCTGAATATGTTCCAGTTCCAGTGCTACTGTCAGTAACTATTGGGAGGGCCCCCCCTGAAAGGGATTCTGATAACAGTGTAGTTTGTGCATTGACTGCATTGACATCACAGAATTTAAACAGCCACTTACACAGTTTGTCGTTGCCTTCAATTCATAACCAGTCGTTGTCTGGGGGTCCCAGGCCAGCTTAGGGCCCCAGGCAAATGCTTGGTTTGCTTGTCCTGTTGCAACGGGCGTTAATATTTCAAATTACGTGTAAGAAAAAATAAATAAAATCACACTCCCTTATTAATAGTGAGGAAATTTCGTTTTTTTTAATGGTATTGGTTCTTTAACATTTAGTCAAGCTATGTTTCAATATACATTTAATTTAATTTAACCCTACTAGGGGCTCCGAGTGGTCCAGTGGTCCAACTGCTGCCACTATGATCAGGAGATCGCCGGTTCGAATCTTGTTTATGTAGCTTGCCATTGGCTACGGGAGCCCCGAGAAAGGGCTCTAGGTGGGTAGATGACTCTCTCACCCCACCCCTCATTCCAAAAGGGTGATGTCAATCAGCACAAGGTGTCTGTGAGCTGATGTATCAAAACCGAGTCACTGCGCTTTCCTCCGAGCGCACTGTGATGCTACTTGGTAATGCTACATCAGCAGCAGTTAGAAAAGAGGCGGTGGCTGACTTCACATGAAAAAAAAAAAAACAGAAACACAGAAAAAATCATATCATACTGGCAAAGAGCTATCTAACGAGCTATCCTCCCAGCATAGGGTATGTTCTTTCTGGATGACCAGCTGGTCCTGAGCTGGATTTTTAGCAGGGAAGTTAAATAGTGTTTAATTTAAGTCAGAAGTACCCTAAAAAAACATGACGTTAATCCCTTTAAGAACTGAATCTGTACACAGATTTTGATCCAGTTTTACTGATATTAGTCTTGAGTTTGTACTGTGTATGTAAACCAGCCCTAAGCTGCATTTAATCCTGGTGCTGCACTGACATATTTTGACCACAGGAGGACAGCAGAACTCCTCTTAATTATGAACTTTTAACACAAATTAGACTCCTTCTCCTTCTTCTTCTTCTTCTTCTTCTTCTTCTTCTTCTTCTTCTTCTTCTTCTTCTTCTTCTTCTTCTTCTTCTTCTTCTTCTTCTTCTTCTTCTAACTAATCTAAGCCTCAAAAACTTTAGGCTCTCACTAACTGTAAAAAAAACCATCTTTTTTAAGAAACACTGGTAATCTCTGATAATCGTCTTTATGAATCTGGCATATATTTAGCTACGGTGTGTCAAAATTTCATGATTAACCGACCAAAAGAAATGCTCCATCGGATATTGGATTTTCCCTTCTCTTGTTATGTTGGCATTTTAAAGATACAAGGTAGCATGGGATGATTATAACACCTTAAATTCCTTCACTTAAAAACAAGCTAAGCTGAATACACTCACTGTGCACATGCTCAGGTAAACTGTCTTCTTGCTTACAAAATAGAGCCACATTTGAAACTTCCAGAGAAAGTTATCACCAAAAGAGTCAAATGTATTTTTTGGATTCTGTCCTGAGATAAAATGTCTAGGAATCCAAACAAGCTAAAAATAGAAATTGCATGTTCTCACTAGCAGTCAGGCTAGTTCACATGAGAACTCATGGATGGAGATACAGGGACGGTTGTAAAACCTTGTATTTAAAAAAAAAAAAGATTGTCAACATAAATCCACTCATTAATGTGGGAGAATGTCGGTTAATGGAAAAACCTACTCACTGTTCCTTTGTATTGCTTAATCACAAAAATATTACACATAGCTTACTGTTTAGATTAGAAAGTAATATCCAATGTCTTCACAGGTTTGAGAATCACATGTTAGTTGTTCATTATTATACATAAATGAAATAATGTTCTATAAGCTTACATTAGGCCTACAGAAAAACGTACAAAAACCTACATAAACTTACACAAACTAGTGGACTACCCACAACCCACCAACCGCCCCCCCCCCCCCCCATTTTTAGAATGTTTATATAATTTCATGTTTTTGATAATGTGTATTTTCTAACCATTAAATCATTTTCTTGCATAATAATTTTACACCTTCCCATTTTTTGTCATGTAGTGTGAAGGAAAGTAATCATTAGGCCTATTTAAAAAAATAAATCAAGTCACAATTATCTTTTTCATTTTGAGTATTTGATTGATTAATTATGTATATTTTAGACATGCTACAAACGTTCTTGGCATGTGTGGGACAGTTGTTACAGTGGAGTGACTGTATTTAAATACATTTTGCAAACTGTACATAATGTAAAAAAAAACACTTACATTGTTACGTACAGAAGGATGAGAAAGCAGATGTAAAAAGGCAGGTATAAATAATTTAATTAAACAAAAAGATAAACAGAAGCAAAACCAAAAGCAAACACGGTAAGAAAACTAAAAAACAAATAAACAAGACAAAGCAAACTAAACTACCCAACAAGACTAAAGATAACAAAACTAGATTAATTTAACAATACTGAAAAGTAAGAAACAAAACAACTGGGACCAGAGTAGGCGCACACATCGCATAGCATACTCCACAATACACATTGAAACAAGGGGGCTCATATACTCAAAGGGGGTGAGGAACACTTGGGACCGGTAACAAGTGGGCGGGGTAACAAACAAGAGGGGTGGGAACACAGATGACAGGGCTGGGCTATGGCAGAGACAAGACAATAGCACAGGACCATGTAATCAAAGAGCACATGGGGAAGGAAAACAAATCAAGCTGAAAGGCAGGACAGAAACAGAAAAAAAAACAGAAAAGGAAACACACAAGACATACAAAGGCTAAAGGTGTGGTATTGTTTCAGAAGTTGACACATTGAAGTTTATAATACAGACAATATAACATTGGACAACAGTGTAAATAGTTTTTGTTAGTTATTTATTTATTGGTAGAATAACAAAACGTGTTACATCCATCCCTGATCTTCCCCTATTTATAATGTATGTACAGCATCTTTATAATAGTGTACTAGGATGTGGAATACATAGTTACACATTTCTAAAATAATAATAATTATTATTATTTTTAATAATAATGCATGTAATATATCGTATGATAACTCATTTTAGCTTAGTGTATTCTGTTCTATTTTATTTTTTGGTTATTTATTTTATTTTCTCGAGAAAAAAGGCTGCTGATCTGCACCTATCAATCAATCCAGCTGTTGCGCTCTGTCCCCGCCCACTCCGCCTGCAGGCCACGCCCGTGCGAGCCTGACGTCACTGCGCTGCCACTTGTGTTGGAATACAGCAGCAGCGGAGCAGCAGCAGCAGCAGCACCTGGACACCCATCATCTCTCTCTCTCTCTCTCTCTCTCCTCCTCTCCGAGACGAGGACAGGGTCATCCTCCTGCTCTACCCTTCATTCCTACGGTAAGAAACCGCCGCCACGCTGCTCCGCCCTTTATCTCCCACTCCTCTGTTCTTTACTGTGTTAAAGAACTCGCGGAAGCTCCGTTTATTCTGTCCTTTATTGTGCGCGTGTGAAAGAGAGAGAGAGAGAGAGAGAGAGAGAGAGGGTGTTCACTGTTCACATATAACGCTACGTGTCTGCAGCCAGCAGCGTTTTTTTGCTAGGCTAAGTTTTCAGTTGCACGCTGTGTGTGTGAGAGTGTGTGTATGTGTAAGAGAGAGAGAGAGAGAGAAACAGAGAGAGCACATGGAGAACAAAAGCTCGAAACCTAAAGCTTTGCTAAAGAACAGCACTTGACCTCCTCCACCTCCTCCTCCTCCTCCTTCTCCACTGCTGCTGTTTTCAGTCCCATCACCCCAGCAGGACTAGCTGTGCAGGTTTAAAACCCCTGGATCCTTTATTCCACTGCAACACTACACCTCTGACATTTAAAGGCTTCCCCTGTTGGGAGAAAAAAAGACTACACCTGTCCTGGTCAGCTTTGGGCATCTCCTGTAATCCACACAGGCAATCTGATAGTGATCATTCAGAGGAATAACAATATTGTCTCTGTCACTGTCTCTCACCTGCAGCTTCCCAGAAGATCCGACTTACTAGGGAGGTGTCCGTTTGTTAAGAGAGCAGGACATGCTGTCACATTTACCATTCTCTCATACATCACTTTGAGTCTCAGAACAACAGCAGAATGTGTGTCATACCAAAGAAAAAGAATGGAGTGTCAGGCACATATTCTATATCGCCGTTGTCCAACATCAACATTTTGATACAATGTAAAGTCAATGCCAGATTCAAATAATGGATCAACATGAAAAACAGCACAACATGTATACAGCTCTGGAAAAAAAAGAGACCACTAAAAAATTTCTAAGTTTCTTTGATTGTACCAAACTGAAAACCTCTGCAATATAATCAGGAGGAAGATGGATAATCACAAGCAATCAAACCAAGCTGAACTGCTTGAATTTTTGCACCAGAAGTAAAGGCATAAAGTTATCCAAAAGCAGTGTGTAAGACTGGTGGAGGAGAACATGCCAAGATGCATGAAAACTGTGATTAAAACCAGGGTTATTCCACTAAATATTGATTTCTGAACTCTTAAAACTTCATGGATATGAACTTGTTTTATTTGCATTATTTGAGGTCTGAAAGCTCTGAATCTTGTTTGTTATTTTAGCCATTTCTCATTTTCTGCAAATAAATGCTCTAAATAACAATATTATTATTTGGAATTTGGGAGAAATTTTGCCTGTAGTTTATAGAATACAACAACAATGTTTATTTTACTCAAATATATACCTATAAATTGCAAAATCAGAGAAACTGATTTAGAAACTAAAGTGGTCTCTTAATTTTTTTCTAGAGCTGTATATATTGCTTTATTGTGACATGGACGATATTTCATTTTATATGTAGTTAGAGTATGTAGAGGGGGTGCATCTGTGACAACTTGCCTATTAAACCCTATTAGAGGGTGAATTCTACAAATAATAGTATCAGGTATATATAGTATCAGGTATGTTGTTTTTTTGTTGCATTTTCCACATAATTATAAATATAATAATTATAATATTACTACATATACTGTTTTTAAGGAAAGAAGCAGTAATGACAAAATGTTACTGAGTTAAAATGAAAGTTTTTAGCAAGCTAAATATACTTGTTTATACTTGGGCAAATAATGTAATGTAAGCTGTGCCTTAATGCGTGTTCAGAAAGTCTTGTTTCAGCTCTGGTCAGTGGTGTGTGCAGTGTTGCTGGCTCTTTTAAACCCTGTAGTGCTCTTTTGTCCAGGGTTCATTTCTTTTCACACTGCTGAATCAGGCCTTTACTGGGATTGACTGACTGACACAGTGAATCTGCAGCAGGTAGTGTGTGCCAGCTGAGGTACAGTCACTGTCCTGTTATTATTCTCGTTCTTTCTCTGTCTTTAAAACAATGTTATACACATAATACAAATTATGCAGATGCAGATAACATTATAGAAAATTGAAAAATGAGTTCATGTACGTTATTTATATATATATACACTGTACACTGACATGCCAAAAGTTGCAGTACAGGATCTAGTATTATGTCCCATGTTGGTTTTTGCCTTGTTCTATGGAAGCTAAAGAACTCTGCAGTAGAAGTGTCATATCGAATTGTATGCAATTATGTAAAAAAAATCTGACACAATAAAAAACCCTGCATATCTTGATACCATTGAAAGCAGGCTATTTTTTGCTATTTAGTACTATATTAACTTTTATGTGAAGTTTATGTGCATGCACTAAATATGCTGCACTTTAATTTTGTTGTAGTTTTTTGTTGTTACCCTACTGTTATTTTTGTTACCTATTTTGTTTTGTTAAACTATTATAATGTATTTTATTTTTTTACAAAATAAGAGTTTTGGTAAGTTACTGTTTACTAATTAGACAAACATTTCGATATTTTTTAATAAACATTCTTACATTTATACTACATAAAACCTTAATGTTTAATTATGATTTAATATTATATTAATTAAATGCCGGTAGGAAAGCACATATTAACATTAACGGCAAGTTACCTAACTTTACCGCCGGGAGAACTAAGGTTAGCGGAGCACTAGCTAACAATAGCGGAGAGAGAACTAAAGTTAGCGGAGCTCTAGCTAACATTAGCAGAGAGAGAACTAAGGTTAGCGGAGCACTAGCTAACATTAGCAAAGAGAGAACTAATGTTAGTGGAGCGCTAGCTAACAATAGCAGAGAGAGAACTAATGTTAGCAGAGCGCTAGCTAACATTAGCAGAAAGTTCGCTAATATTACCATGGAGACAAACTAAGGTTAGCAGAAAGCTAGCCAACATTAGCAGCAAGCTAGCTAACGTTACAGGGGAGAGAACTAACATTAGCAGCAAGCTAGCTAAAATTAGTGGGGAAAGAACTAAGATTACCAAAGAAATTGTAACTACATTTTAAGTTGATTTACAATTAAATGATTTCTATTGAGGTCCTAAAAAGCATTAAATTTGTCTTTTAAAATGGTGCAAGAGTCCTGTTTAAATGCAGCACTGGGAACAGGCTGGTAGTGTGGTTGTAACTGTAGGTAAATGATGATGTATGTGAAGTAGGCTAGTGATGTTACTGCTTGCCTCAGCTCTTCAGGCTGTGTAAATGGGCCACGGTGGCCAGAGCTGTAAATCCACTGTTAGCAGCAGGATTGGACAGACGTTGTGTGTGCTGACCACTCGGCCAGTCTCTTATCAGCTCTGTGATAAACACGTTATCTTTTGTACTGTGGAGTGACATTGTCGCCAAGAAACGTCTAGAACGGGTATATATTATACCCCTGCTGTAGGGAACAGGTGCTGTGTATGTGTGTGTATTTGTGTGTGTGTGTGTGTGTGTGAGCATTATGGTCTCGGAAATGAAATCTGCTCTGAAAAAGCATTATTGTGCAGCTTGTACATCTGCCTGAAGCCTTCTGTGTGCTCGAATTATCTTTGAATAATATTCTACTGTAATCCTTGTGTTATAGATTAATCTATGCACTGCAGCAGTCCCTTTATAATAAGGACATAAATAGTAACAGTGCAGTCATATCTATCTGTCTTCATATGTCCGAGGATTTGTGGACATGCCTTCTAATGCATGCTTTCACCTTTTTTAGAAGTGCGAGTGCACAAAAAGCTTGTTTAGTTCCTGTAGAGAAGTACAGTACAGGACTCTCTGTATACCTTGCCTAATGCCACACATGGGCTAGGGGGGGTATAAAGCCCCCCCAGTATTTAGCTGTGGAGGAGTGGAACTGTGTTCTCTGGAATGATGGTGCTCCATGCAATTCTTTTGTGATGAGTTTTGGGGTTCAGGATGAGGTGGGATGGTGATCATCCAATATCCCAACCTCACTAATTCTTGTCTTGTTTTTGACACTGAATGCAAAGAAAATCCTCACAGCAATAGTCCAACATCTAGTATAAAGTATTTAAAGGAAAGTTGTGACAGTTATAATCATGTGATGGTACTGAATCTCAACTTGTGTAGTGGTACACTACACAGGACAGATATCTCTAGAGTAGGGCTGGACGATATGGCAAAAATCTATATTATGATATACAAGTTTTAAGAGTTCAGAAATCAAAATTTGGTGGTTTTTAATCACAGTTTTCATGCATCTTGCCATGTTCTACTCCACCAGTCCTACACACTGCTTTTGGAGAACTTTATGCAAAAATTCAAGCAGTTCAGCTTGGTTTGGTGGCTTGTGATCATCCATCTTCCTCGTGATTATATTCCAGTGGTTTAGAATGATTGGTAACAGTTTTATGAAAAAATGTATCAGAGTAAAAGTACTAAACTCATGGAAAATATTTAGTGAAGTAAAAGTGGAAGTAGTAGAAACAAATATTATTCCAGTAGATACAGATGAGATACAGCATTTTACTACTTAAATACAGTAGTGAAGTAGTTCTTTTCATTACTATACATCTCTGATCAGCAGTGGCAGTTTCTGCTATTTAAATACTCTTTCATTTACAGTGCAGTTTTATTTTATTTTTGCTACACATCTTCCAGTTAAACAGGGTTTTTACACTCTCTGTAATGAAAATTACAGTAGGGTCAGTGTTCTATAAGTACTGATGATACCCTTGATATGCTTATTGTTAATACGATAAGAAAATTGATTACAATATAATAAAATATTGATATATTTGGCAGCTCTACTCTAGAGTTAGCTCACCTAACCCTGTTAGCTAGAACTTTCAGTTAGACAGTATTAGCCTAATTTGTCACTGTTATCCATGTTGGCTTGTGTTAGCCCATTAGCGCTGCCTTAGCAAATTAGCACACTTGGCTGAAATGAGCTTCTTTTTCAAAATATTCAAATAATCAATTTATGCAAATTTCAGTAGCTGTAGCTTTTGAGGTTCTCTTCAGAGTCAAAATCACAAAAGCAGGTCTGTTAGAGATTACTGACCAACTCCACACATTTTGAGGTAAGTGTGTGATGATTCAGGCGTGTGGTTAGCGTAATGCTAATTAAAAGTGTATAAGTATCTGTTTCATTTTTAGCTTGATTAGCCGCCTGACTAAAATAGAAGCAAACAATGGATACCAGACATGGATGATCATCTACATTTTGGATAGAGAAGGAAATGAATTCCTGCTCCTGTTCCTTTAAAAACACCACACTAGGACCAATATGGAAAGAAAGTGCCATCTTTCTACCCCTGAGAGAGCAAAGCCAGTTGTGCTCTCTCTGACTCTGGTTGCTGATGGCAAGCAGCATGATCCAGGATTTGAACCAGCGGTTTTCTGATCATCTACATTAAGGATAGAGAAGGAAATGAGTTCCTGTTCCTTTAAAAGCATTGTGGGATATGAATACAAGTACTGCACTCCCAATTACAGAATTCTCTTATCCCTGCTCTAATGCTCTGCTGCATGGTATTATCAGGGACAGCTGGGATTTGAAATAAATTATATGCTGCTGCCGCCTGATAGCTTAAAAATGCCTGTCCTTTTTTTGACATAACACAAAGAACTAGGCCAAAGACTCACGTTAGAGTGGACAACATGATAATAAAAGCAGAGGCACCTTCAAAACTGAGACTTATTGCCAGTTTTTATTGCATTGTCAGTACTTGGTCTGCTGGCATGTACGGAGCAGTAGTAAAATAATACACTTAAACACAATAACAGTATAAAAGATGAAAAATCCAAGCTATGCTAAAGATCCTGTTGCTGCAAGCATGTCATGTAACACTACCTCACATACCACACATAAACACACACTTGCTGGGGTATGTGGTGGCCAAACTGTTGTTTGATTAATGTGATAATCTAAAATGTTGCAAATACAGAGAGAGAGAGAGAGAGAAAGAGAGAGAGTCAGTCTGCTACCCAGAGCATGGTTCAGATGATTAAAGGCCCATGTCCTACATTTTTCTTGCTTTTCATGTTTTTCCATGAGGTCAGTTTATATCCATATGTGTCTGTATTTTTGCAGAAACATTCACAATAAATTTGTTATAGTATTCGTTACTGTGCCTTAGAGTACACAGTATGTAATATTGCGATTGTTGAAGAAAATACCTTGCATCTCCTTTTAAATGAAAATTATTATTTTTCGATTTTCTACCTTTTTCTCCATAATTTTTCACTTGTTAGGACAGGACACTATCAGTAGTAATGCACCCAACACTAGGAGGTTACACTAGAGGCTAGGACTTCTATCCTCTGATAAATGTGAAGTCAGCCTCTGATGCAGCATCATTATGTAGCCAGCAGACATGGAGGAAAGCGTAGCACCCCAGTTTTACTACATCAACCAACAGACACTAGGACCCTAAGAAAGCAAAGCCAGTAGTGCTATCTCTGACTCCGGCTGCTGATGACAAGCAGCATGATCCAAGACTTGAACCAGCAATTCTCTGATCAGTATTTCCGTTTTTTAAAACACAACTGTGGCACCTGCTTAAGACTTAGTTAAACTTAGGTCTCAGAGTTCAAAGATGTTTTTTTGGAACTTAGCAAGGTTTCACCAGGTTGCACAGTTTGAGGCAAATGTTGGACGATTTAGGCAAGCTGTTAGCACTAATTGGTAAAATCCTTGGTTCTATTACTTACATTTTATTCAGCTATATTATCCTTGCAAGTTCAGTTCAAAACTAAAACTAGAGAACTTTAGACATCGAACAACATTTGGCTCGGTGTTATTTTGGCTTCGGCGGAGGTACATTTGAATACCTGCAGTGTATCACCAGCACTGATTGTCATACAGACACTTGAATTTAAAAACAGTGCTGGACCAGGACACACACACCCTGCGGCAATGTAGTATTTAAAGCAGCCATTAGTACTATTTAAATCAGTGCAGCATGTTCAGATCATCTCTCTTTATACCTTTGAATCTTAAATCACATGACATTAATAGTTTTGCACACAGTGTATCTCAAAGGTGAGTACACCCTTCACAATATTTGTAAATATTTTATTTTAATCTTTTCATAGAACAGCACTGAAGATATGGCACTTTAATACAATGTAAAGTGGTCAATTAGCTGTGCCCTCAAAATAACTCAACGTGCACAGCAATAAATGTTCAAATTGACCGAGCTGTACACTGACTACTTTAAAACATGTCAAAGTGTCATATCTTTAAGATGTTACCAAATATTTAGAAAATGTTTTCACATATGTGAGATATTATATACATCTAAAAATGAATAAATAATATTGAAAAAATAAGTCTTTGAATTTTTTTGCACATTCATAAAGATAGTAGTTTAATAGGTAATTCCTGCAGCACGTGTGAAACATGTATTTAAATATATATGTATTAGTTGAAGTAGCTTTAGGGGTCTATACATTTGGTCAGATATGAGAAAGAGTAGTGTAGAGTGACTGACCTAGAAAATTGCTCTATATGTTACGGAAACTCTAATACACTCTCCTAGAGGACACAGACTGCCCCAAATACTACAGCTGTATGTGTGTGTGTGTGTGTATGTGTGTGTGTGAGAGAGAGAGAGAGAGAGAGAGAGAGAGAGTGTGAGTGAGTGTGAAGTATTCACAGATTGAGTCTCTGTGTCCCCAAAACACTCTTTAATGTTATCGCTTCCATAGTCCATAAATCAGGCAGCTTAATACACACATACACAGACTATATATATATATACCGTACCAGTCAAAAGTTTAGATACACCTTCACATTATTCAATGTTTTCTACATTTAGATTAATATTAAAGACATGAAAACTATTAAGGACATCAAGGCATTACATAGTAAACAAAAACAAGGGTTTGTCCTCCACAATCCCATGACCTAAACCCAAATAAGATGGGTGATTTGGAATGATGTGGAGCTTAAAAGTGTGAAGAAAAAGCACCAAATATTGTTGCAACACCTCCAGGAAGCCTTTCAAGATGTTGAGAAAACTATTCCAGGTGACTCTACCTCATAAAGACTTGGGTCTCGGGTCGTTGTCTTGTTGAGGTATCCAGCTCCGGCACAACTTTAGCTTTGTTACTGATTCTTAAACATTGTTCTCAAGAATCTGCTGATATTGACTGGAATTCATGCAACCCACAACTTTAACAAGATTCCCAGTACCTGCACTGAACACACAGCCCCACAGCATGATGAAACCTCCACCAAATTGTTTGTCTTGGAATGCTGTGTTCTTTTTTCACCATGCATACCGCCCTCCAAATAGCTCAATTTTAGTTTCATCAGTCCACAGCACCTTATTTCAAAATGAAGCTGGTTTGACTAAATGTACTTTAGCTTTAGCATACATCAAGCGACTCTGTTTGTGGCGTGTGCTCAGCCTCTCCTTGTGTAAAGTGCACTGAATAGCTGAATGATGCACAGTGACGCCATCTGCAGTAAGATGATAATGTAGATGTTTGGAGCTGGTCTGTGGGTTGACTATGACTGTTCTCACCATCCTTCTTCTCTACTTATCTGAGATTTTTCTTGTTCTGCCACTTCTGGTCTTAACTAGAACTGTGGCTGTGGTTCTTCCATTTCCTCACTATGTTCCTCACAGTGGAAACTGACAGCTGAAATCTCTGAGATAGCTTTTTGTATTCTTCCCCTAAACCATGATGTTGAACAATCTTTTTTTAGATCATTTGAGGGTTGTGTTTTAAGCTCCCATGTTGCCACTCTTCAGAGTAGAACCTAAACCCTTTCTCACAATTGGATTCACCTGTGTATGTAGGTCAAGGGTCAGTGAGCTTAGCGAACCACTGTTGTGTTTCAATAATTAGCGCTCAATGTATTCAAATCATTAAAACAACATGGGTGCCCAAATTTATGCACCTGCCTAATTTAATTATTATATATAATTGAAGAATTATTGCATACTTTCTGTAAATCCTATAAACTTCATTTCACTTTTTAAATATCACTAGGTCCATCTGCTATATGATACATTTAACTGAAATTACTGATCCAAACAACCAATTATTTATATAGGAAAATAATCATGAAACATATCATACCACTGTATCTATATTGGGCCTATAAATACCAGAGTACCGTGTGAGGCACAGTTTGTAGAGCAGGGCTGAATACCTCTGAAAAGCACACATACCGGTATGCAGCCAGAATATACTTGGTTTAGAAAGGCTGTGGAGTGTTTACATACTTGTTCAGAGGGTGAAAGCGCTTTCCTGAGCCTGGCATGCTTTCTGTTACTGGAAGTGGTATTGTGTTGGATCAGAGCTGAACAGAGCCAGCATGCCATTGTGTTGTGAGCTGCAACTAAATAATAGTGTTTGACTCCGTTTTAATGCTCGGTAGTGATTTATTTACTAGGCGTGCACAATGATAGTGGAATTCTAGCAATTATTTACAATGTAAATTACAATCAAATTCATGTTTAATTACAATGTAATAGTATTTTAATAATAGTGCAGAAAGGGCAAACAGTGAGGGGCATTGTGATCTCAATGGCAAATAGGTAAATTTGTCATTAAGCTTCATATAATATACATATATATAGCATAGAATGACTACAGAAAGATCATAATTAATTAATTTATTTAAGTTTCTCCTATTGTTGACACAAATGTGCAGATGTGTTTAGCACTGGAACTGTGAAACTGTGAAGCAGTGAAACTGTGCTTTGGACTGATGGTGCTCCATCCAGTACTTTTGGGATGAGTTGAGGATGGGATGGGGTGGTCATCATCCAACTTTTTGAGTCTCACTAACTGTCTTGTCTCTAAATACAAGAATATTCCCTGAACATTAGATACAGTTACTTCCGACACAATCTGGATACAGTCTTTTGTAATATCATTCAGTTAGGAGGAATAGGATATGAGCTGGTTTCCCCAATACTTTTTTATATTGTATGTCATGTTAGTCATGTGAAAAAAATGGACATATTACGAATACCTTTGTCTTTTTTTTAAACATATGAACGATTGATCTTCGTCTGAATAGGTAATCTAGCTCAACAAATAAAACTAAAGAAATGTAATAAAAAGAAATGCTTTTTTTTGAGGAAAAATTAGGACATTTCCACATTTTTAGCACATCAGCTGCACGTGACGACCATGGTTAGAGAGGACACTGGAGGATTCTGTCTTATTTAATCCTCAGACATTATTTTGGTTTGATCTTGATTGTTGAAGTGAGTAGATCACCATGGCCAGATTAATATCACTTATATCGGCTTCAGATATTGACCTATCTGATAAACTTCGGTCAGAGAATATGGGAATATAAGAAGACTAGCATAAATTATTTTATGTATTAGGTAAGATTATACGGGCTATTCCACCAAATGGGTGTGCCATTTCCATCTCCAGGAAATTATATATATAAATGTACACACAAAATAACGTTAAAATGCATTATATTGTTAAGCATGGTGTCTCGAAAGTTGACCTTATTGCAAAGGTAAGATATGTTATAACAAAATAATAAAAAGTATTTAGAACATTGAAAAAATAGCATTTATTACCTGTCCCCACTCTCTAACTATAAACTTTACCATAAAATATAATTATTAAAATACTTTTTAAAACATTGTGCGTTGTTTTGAGACTACAAATCCCATCTATGCATTAAAAATATATTTTTCATAATAACTCACAGCAACTTAGGGCATCTCAGGATTAACTGCATGTTGAAGCCTGGGTAGAACTAGCACAAGCCCAATGCAGAGAAGGAAATGTGATTTTTACTTTTACTCTACTAAATGATATATTTTTTCTAATTTATGATTAAAAATGATGTCCCACTACTGACTACTGATGTCCCACTAATAGTGCTGTATGGCAAACTGGTGGAGTTTAGATTCTCTGCCTGAGGTTTCCAAGGTTTCCCACCCCTTTCCTTAAGAAAATGGTCTCTTTTTAGTTATATTTTTTATTGTATATAAATATGTGGTGTAATAATTACAATATAGCAAAGTAACAAATCAGGAAACAGGAAAATTTCAACATCACAATGCTACATCTGCAGGAATTGAGTGATACAACCATGTCAGCATGGACCGTTACCAAATGTAATCAAATAAATACTTTTAGTATCTTACATGCAGTAGTGTGTATTTTGTGAATGGGCAGTTTTTCACTACCTAGACTGAAACTCTGCTTCTGGAGCACCAGTGGGTCAGGGATTAGATACAGCCATGCTCCTCGGGGAGATTTAACTGTGCATTGCTACACTCTGCCCGCCGGCTCCCGCTGAAGTTTAGAGATGAGCGCTCTCTCTGCGGATTCCTGAAGCTCTGAAGCTGCTGAGACTCTGCAGACTCTCACACATTGAGCAGCAGTGAGCTCTTCTGCATGCGCTGGAGCTTCAGCATGTGCTGTTAGTGAAGTTAGCAGTGCAGCGTGGAAGACTGGGCCGCGGCTCATGTGCTTCCTGTGTGAACAGAGCAGCCCTTCTTCCCGGAGCACAAAGCATGCTGGGTAGGCCGCAGTGGACACACAGTGGGAGCTCTGTTAGGAAAGGAAGTGTAGCTGAATGCTGATTGGTCCATGCGTGCGCAGGTGTCCATCCTAAACCAGTCAAAGGAGACTTGTATATGTGTGGATATGTGTGAGAAAAGGAGAGCGAGAGAGAGAAATTGTGAATGTGTGTTTTCAGAAAGAAGAAGAAACATACAGCTCTGGTAAAAGAAATATGAGACTACTTACATATGTTTTGGAGATACATGATTTTCATTGCACAGTGATGATATTCATGTCATGTCCATAGTGTCACTGTCATGCAAAAACATTGTACTTCAATTACAGTAAAAGTGAATATAAAATATTTTGATTCCAGGTTATTATGTGTAATTTATATTGGAATATTCATCATAACATTTTGACACAATGTAAAGTCAATGCCAGATTCAAATTATGGAAAGACATGAAAAACTATGAAATATATATATAAAAGTATATATATACATATATATATATATATATATATATATATATATATATATGTATATATATCTGGAAACAAATAAGAGACCCCTTAAAAATGAGGAGTTTCTTTGATTTTACCAAATTGAAAATGGAATATAATCAAGAGGAAGATGGATGATGGATGATCATAAGCCATTAAACCAAGCTGAACTGCTTGTATTTTTGCACCAGGAGTGGCATAGTTATCCAAAAGCAGTGTGTAAGACTGGTGGAGGAGAACCTGCCAAGATGCATGAAAACTATTGATTTGTGAACTCTTAAAACGTCGTTATTTCAGTCATTTTTCATTTTCTGCAAATAAATGCTCTGAAGGAAAATATTTTTCTTGGGGAGTCTGTAGTTTATAGACGAAAACAACAAAATGTTCATTTTAGTCAAACATATACCTAGAAATAGCTAAATCAGAGAAACTGATTCAGAAACTGAACTGACTTAATTTTTTTTCAGAGCTATGTTTTAAATGGACAAAAAATATTGGGACATTTGCAAATTCATTGTTGCTACTGAATCAAGAGTATAAAAGGAGTTTATGCTGCATTTTGGAGTAAATTCCTTTACTGACCAGGGAAAGATTTCTACAGGTTTTGGAGCGTTACTGTGAGGAGTTGATTGTAGTTCACCTCACTTCAGACATACCGAGCCCAAAACAGCATTGAGACAATTTCCGTCCCCGTGACTTTTAGAGGAGCATCACAGTGATTCTAAACCTGCTATTTTAAGGTAAAGATGCTACATAGTCTTGCTTGACAGGACTGCTTTACAGTCAGGGCAGTCTGGATGATGTCTTTACTGTGGAACTGAAGTGTTTATCCACACACACTCCGTCTGAGGACTTTGGGCTGTGTGTGTGTGAGTGCGTGTGAATGAGTGTGTGTGTGTGTGTGTGTGTGTGTGTGTTACGCAGTCTGGCGTAGTATTGCTCTGGCTTCCTTCACTGTCCCCAGTGTATTCTTCTCAACCAAGCAGCTGGCAGCTCCTATCAGACTCTGGCCATAAGGTGTGTGTGTGTGTGTTGAACAGATTGTGTGTTGCAATTTATTGCACACCTCTCCACCTCTATTTGCTGCACTTCCAGTTTATACCTGCTGACATACACTCTCACCCTCCAACACACACACGCACCTTGTATCCTTGTGTCTTTTTTTTCTTCTCTTGTCATCCATTCATTGCTCTTGTCTTCTGTCTTCTCTTCTCTGTTTTTTTCTTTTATGTCTTCTCATCCTTTGTCATATTTTCTTTTCTTCTCTTCTTTTCTCTTCTCTTCTCTTTTTTTTGCTTTCTTCTGCTCCTTTCTTTTCTCTTATCCTTGTCTCTTATCCTATTATTCTCTTGTAATCTTTTTTCTTGTTTTCTTTTGTTTTTTTTCTTCTTTTTTCTTTTCTCTCATCTTGTATTCTCTTTTTCCTTTACATTCTCTTTCTTTTTTATTTCCTCTTATGTTGTCCTCTTTTCTGTTTTCTTCTCTTGTTTTGTCTTCTGTTCTTGTCTTCTCATCCTTTGTACTCTTTTTGTGCTCCTTTCTTTTCTCTTCTCTTGTGTTCTCTTGTCTTTTTTTCCTGTCATCTTTTTTTCTTTTATCTTATCCTTTTCTTTTCTTGTCATCTCTTTTCTTGTTTTTCATTTTGTTCCTTAATATTATATTCTATTTTTTGTCTAATATTGTTTTCTTCCTTTTTTCATCTCTTCTCATGTTGTACTCTTTCCTGTTTTCTTCTCTTATTTTTTCTTCTTCTCTTCTCTTCTCTTCTCTTCTCTTCTCTTCTCTTCTCTTCTCTTCTCTTCTCATATCTTCTCTCTTTTATTCTTCTGCTCCTTTCTTTTCTCTTATCTTGTGTTCTCTAGTCTTCTCTTCCAGTCATCTTCTCTTTTTTCTTTTTTATTATCCTTTTCTTCTCTTGTCATCTCTTTTCTCTTGTTTTCTCTTGTCTTTTCTTTCTTCAAATGATCTCCTCTTTTCTTTTCTCTTGTCTTCTTTTCCTTCATCTTCTCTTCCTTTTTTTATCTCTTCTCATGTTGTTCTCTTTCATGTTTTCTTCTTTTATTTTGTCTTCTGTTCTTGTCTTCTCATCCTTTGTCATCTTCTCTTCTCTTCTCTTCTTTCCTCTCCTCTTTTCGACTCTGGTCTCTCCTCCTCATTAGAGGCTGGAGAACAGGCTGTGTTTCATTTCCGCTCCAGTGGTGCAGGGGGTAAATGGGGATTGTGAATGCGGACTGAGATAACGCTGTTATTCCAGATCCATAGCTCTCTGAAGCTTTACTAAATCTGCTTTGGAATGGAGTGTGAAACGACTCAGACGTTCCAGTTTTTTCCAGTGTTACGCTTTCTGTTAACTGCTCCAGTTAACTCACCGGTTTCACATGGTTTGTTCAATGTGTGGAGTGGACTTCTTATATATGAATATGTTTTATGTGTTATTTTTCAAAAAAAAAATTTACCAATTGCAGTTGTGCACCTTTAGTTAGAAGGTCATGTATCAGCATTAAGCCTCTACAAGTCCAGAGATTTGCTGTACTCTCGTAATTCCATATGTATGTGTGTGTGTGTGTTCTGTCTCCACACAAGTCAGATCGATGGAGGGTGTAGCCGTTTTACTGCTGTTCTCAGCTCTTTACCCATCCATCCATTCGTCCATCCATGCCCTCTTCTTTCTGTGTCTCTCTCTCTCTCTCTTTTTCCCTGGCGTATGGTGTGTGAATGAGACTCAGGATGTTAGCAGCCAGTAATGGAGTCTTTATTTGCTGTGAGCTGATGATTAAAGGATGATTAAAGGATGAACGCTTCTGTTCTGCTTGCTCTCCATTTTTAATCCCCCCCTTTTTTTTACCACCCTTAAGTGAAGCTTTAAAGCACCCTTATCATGACAAGCCAAACAGAGAGTGTAATGCAGTATGTAAACAGTGTTTCAAAACATACCCTGCTCCATGCAGTTCATGCATGCAAATTGAGATACAAAAAAAATATTTTGAATTGGTTGTATCTGTAATGTCACAAGAAAAATGTGGTTCATGTTTCCGTCAACCCCTTTTTCATAAGGGCGCATGCTCACGTGCTCCATTACATTCATTAATAAACAGCTTTTCCGTTCAGCTTCCCCTGAGTACTGATTCGGTGCACCCATGACTAATTATACCCCTGCGTATTGAAACCCTGTTTGTATTAACAAATATTATTGTAACTTTGCCAAGTATTGCCAACTCTGACATTACACACTTAGCAGTCTACTTCTGTATGTTGGTTATTGTGTACGTTTGTTTGGTTTTCTGGTTTTGACTTCCGTTTTGTTCAGTCAACAAATGACACATGGTCTTGCCCACATATATACATATAGATTGATCATTAGAAAACATCAGCTCAATTACTATTTAAAGTGTGTGGTACAGAGAAGTAATATTGTGGTAGCATATTGTAATATATTACACAATGTGTATTAATGGTAGGCTTGTGTACAGTGATTCAGCACAGTTCATACAGATGGAGATCAGTGCTGACTTTGCAGTAAGCCCACAAGTTAGTCTCATCGTTGAGCTTTATGGCAGCTGGTACAGCATTGAACAGCTGAATGCATGTGAAGAAAAGCACTGTTCACACCTGGTCATCATGTGACTAGAATCTGGATTGTAATCGTGATAAGATTTTAACCACAAGAATTTACAGTGAAAAGTGAAGACAGAAACTTTATTTGGCTGTATGATATAGAATATGTACACTACCAGTCAAAAGTTTGGACACACCTTCTTATTCAATATTTTAATTTTCTAATTTGTAAATGAATACTGAAGTCATCCAGACTATGAAGGAACACATAAGGAATCACATAGTAACTTAAAACTGTTAAACAACCCAAAATACTCTGTGAAGTATTTAGGTGGATCTTATCTGGATGCTGTTAACTTGTGGTTTCTGAGAGGTAGGGGTGTCACAATTTCGATATTTCATCGAAATCGATCGAAATTATGTCATGGTCTCAAGCATCGAAGTCAAAAAGAGGATCGACGATCCCTCCAGCAAATGGCACAGCACGCAATGCAAATGGGGCAGCACACTACACAAATGGCGCAGCACACTGTAGCCGACGCCGCTGCTCAAAGAGCAGCCCTTTCTCCAGAGAATGTGGACATTCTCATCTTCTTAAAGAAAAACTTGAAAATATAAAAATAACAGTTGTTTTGTCTAGCCTCAAATATGTTAATAGTTTTGGTACCTTAAGAAGCATCTTTCTACCAGATAAAGTTAATAACATATCTTTATTAAAGAAAAAAACTTGTCACTCTCAAAAGTCTTAAAGTCTTATTTTTCATGTTTAACTGTTATAGTAGGATAGAGTTCAGTTTGTTAAGGCTCTAATTGTTCTATTATTTTTTACATGACTGTTCCTGTATTTCTTTTATTATTTATTTTGTTATGTGCACACTGCTGCTATCAAAAAAGCCACTAGATGGCATTACAAATATATCTTAATTAAATTATTTAAATTTGACCATTAGTGCCTAATGCAGTGTATTACAGATCACTTTGCATCACTTATATCAAGCCCACCATTTAAAATAAGATATTGTAAATTTGATGAATCAAACCAATGAGTGACCATAGACTAATCTAAAACTGGCATAGGTCTCTTCTGTAAAAAAAAATAAAAAATCGTGTCTCTAAAATCGGAAATAAAATCGAATCGAGGATTTAAGGATTTTTTTTGGATTGACTGAGATTAATTTCAAGTAGTTCTTGCCATAACATGGCATAACATTGGACCCTTACCTAAATAACCCTTACCTTACCTGATTACTGTATATCAACTTTGTATACCTTTCCACAACACATTGTAAATTTAAAATATGAAACATATTCTTGTTTCTTTAACACATTTATCTTTACTAAATAATTCCAGATGTTTTTCTTCATAGTTTGGATTATGTTAGTATTAATCTTCCATTTATAACATTGCTGAATTAAAACAGAAATTAAGGTGTGTCCAAACTTTTGAGTGGTACTGTCTATTCTCATGTTGAAATTATTACTGTTGGTTTGTACTGAGAGGGGTGTTGGTTTTAATGCATGTGGTACAGATATGCCATTTTTATGTGGCCTGACCTTATTCAGATATAGTCCTGTTACTAAAGACGCATGTAATAACCAGGTGTTAGTTCTATCTGCTAACTGTGTAACAACAGTTAACAGATGTCTGCACTGACTAGCACTGCACTTTGTGATGGTGTGCAGGGAGAAAAGAAGCTGAGGTCAGTTTATATGATGTCTGGTCACTTTAGACATCAGATGGCATGCAAATTCCATATCACAGGGCCATTTGAAAGAATGATTTTTGATTGTTTAAACAATACAGAGTTATATCAATGATCTCTCTTGTTTTATCTTCCAGAAACATGTAAGCAGTGACTTCACAATTCATTTTTGTGAATTTAACAATAACCGACACAACAAAGAATGTTTATTGATGATGTCCTGGACTGTGTGTTCCAAAACATTCCTTTGGTGTTGATAAAGCTTAAGTAGAATAAAGTAATTGAAATTTTAACGTACTTTAAATTGTCACATATTTGTTTAAAATAAGAAAAACTATATAGATACAATATATAAATAAAAGTATTACTTTTGATTGTCTTTTAAAGAAAAAAAGGTTTGGTTTCCACCTTCACCCTGTAGTGGACGTTGTGGAGAGCCGAAGCAGACTTGTCTGGACTTCTCCCAGTGGCTCAGAGGGTTCAAACAGTGGACGCTTGTGTGTTCTTGGTGATCAAAGCTGCTTTGTGTACTTCCTCAGCCCTGCCTGCCTAAACAGGAAGCCATGTATGATGTCATTTCCTGGTACTGCCCTTAAGAAGCACTTTCAGCTGAATTCCCGATGGATCCACCCGCAGCTCTGAGGCCAGATAGCAGAACTGTTACTGATTTTTCTGAATGTGAAAGGAACATTGCTGGGCCAGCAGACTGGGAGGCTGCATCTGATAGGTGTACCTGAGAGTTCTGCATGCCAAAACGTGTTTTATAAATCTAATGAAACCTGTGGAAATGTACATTATGGGCATATTAGAGAAATTTTACAGTATCTGTCAACAATACAATTGCAAAGTGGTTACTATAGTGTTGCTATGGTATCCCAGGTGGATGATATAGTTTTACATTTTCTGAGGCTGGTACTTCTGATGAACTTATCCTGTGTAATAGACATAACTCTTGATATTCCTTTCCTTGAGCGGTCCTGATGAGAGGCAGTTTCACATAATTGGAATAAAAATTGAAAATCGTAAAGTTGTTTCAATTGTTGTTATATTATTTTAACATATGTAAAAAAAAAAAGTAAAATTTGAATGACTGAATATTTTTAATAATTGAAAGTGCATTGCACTTTAAATTCATGTAATTGTATTATTATTTTATTATTTTATTATATTATCCTTATGTTACCATTATATCAGAGTCATAAACTAGTCTTAAAATAATATTGGGTATGTGAAAGTCTTACTAGTAATTTCTGTAGAGATTATTACATTTCTGGCCACAGAACATCACACAGCACTGCTGTTTCATTCTGTAATGCCGAGCAAACCAGAACAGATAAGGTTTCAGTTTTTCAGAAACTTCTAGAAAAGGTAGAACAAGACCACTCACAACTGTATTTATTTAATGAGAATTCAAGAATTTATGTTGGAATAAGAATATGGAAAAGTTGTTTAAATATCATTAATAAATACACCATAAAATAAAATCTCTTAAACAGTGAACATACTGGCTTGTACGTGTTGAAATGTTTTCTATGCTATTCTGTTCTTAGCAAACATAATCAGTAATATGGTGGAGTCATGAAAGCTGACCTTAATGGAGGAAAGTGGGGCCCGCAGTTCTTTAAATATTGTTGTGGGGTCTTTTGTGACCTCTTGAATGTGTCGTCCCTGTGCTCTTGGGGTAATTTTGGTCAGCCAGCCACTTCTGGGAAGGTTCACCACTGTTCCACATGTTCGCAGTTTGTGGATAATGGCTCTAACTGTGGTTTGCTGGAGTCCCAAAACTTTATAAATTACTTTAAAACCCTTTCCAGACTGAAAGATCTCAAAAACTCAATTGTTCATGAATTTCTTTGGATCCCAGCATGGTGTCTAGCTTTTGAGTATCTTTTGGTCTACTTCCTTTTGTCAGACAGGTTCTATGTAAGTGATGTCTTGATTGAGAACAGGTGTGGCTAGAGAAATTGAGCTCAGGTGTTATAAACCACATTTAAGTCAGGTTCTTAACACTTTTTCACACAGGGCAATGTCAATTTTGATTTTTCTTCCTGAATAATTAAAAAACTTTATTTAAGAACTGCATTTTGTGTTTACAAACATGATGAACATGCAAAAAACATGCAAAAAAAAAAGAAACCATGAAGGGAACAAACTTTTTGTACACTATTGTATGTACACTATGTTCTCTGATAGACACATGTTCTGTTTTCTCTCATTTACTGGATAAAGATAATGCAGTACTGTGTGTGTGTCTGTGTGTGTGTGTGTGTGTATGTGTGTATATGAAGAGATGAAGAGTGACAGATGTAGAGAGAATGATGCTGAAAGTAGACAGTGATGGGGAGAGAGAGAGTGAGGGAGAGAGAGAGAGTGACTGATGGAGAAAGAGGGGTGTGTTTGTGTGTTGAGCACTGGAGAGATTCTTTCTCACCTTTTCCTTTGTCTATCTCTTTCTCTTTTTTCGTCTTCTGTTTATTGCTTGGCCTTCTCTTTCTGTCATCTCATTCCCTCCATTCCCATCATCCCTGTTTCCCTTGTTCCATTTTCAGTTCATCTTCTCACTTTTATTCATTTTCACTGCTGTCATACACACACACACACACACACTCCACTGTCCCTCCCCCCATTTTCTCTGTGTCCTCTAACTCTCCTCCCAAAGCCAAGCTCGCATCACTAATCTCCCTCTTTCTCTCTCTCTCTCTCTCTCTCTCTGCAGATGAGTGTAAGCTAGCCGGACTGAACAGAAGACCCTTGAATCCCACCTGCAGTCATGAATGGTAAGAACACTGTTCTTTGTGACTTCGAGAAAGAGAAGACCCTTTCTCTCCTCCTGAACCTCCATACCAAGCCAAATGCAACATCTCTCTCTCTCTCTCTCTCTCTCTCTCTCTCTTTCCCTCTATCCACAATCTCCCATTCCTTCTGCCTTACTCTACTGACTCTCTATCTTTTTCTGCCATCTGTCTCTTTTTCACTACAAGTGACCTGTTTCTCTCTCTCTGTCTATCTCTTTTTTCCACCATCTGTATTTGTCTCTCTCTTCCTCCACCATCCTTCTTTCTGTCTCTCTTTTTTTTCACCATCTAGATTCAAGATTTATAGTAGCTTTATTAGCATGGCATGGCCGCAATGACAAAATACAATTTAACAAAAACATACAATTATAACAAAAATAATAAGAAAGTGAAAACAGTAGTGAGTCAAGATAAGAATAATTAAAATGAATTACATTTCTTTCTCTCTTTCTCTTATTGTCCACCATCTCTTTTACGTTCCCTTTCTCCTCAATCTCTCTCTCTGTCTTTCTCCCTCTCTCTCTCTGACTCTATTTCTCCACAGCCTCTTTCTTTTTTCTCTCTCTCTTTCTGGGTTGAAGGATTGTATTGAGTCGTATTGTTGATTAAGCACTACAGCAGGGCTCTATTTCATCATGGCTGTGCTTCAGACAGAATGGTGTCAGATTTGAACCCCTGAAGTTCAGAATATGCTAATGCAAAAAGACCAGCGCCAAAGTGCAGGAGTCGCACGCAAACGGACTGAAAATAAAAATGCATATTTTCAGCACTGACAATTTGAAAAAAATATAATTCAGCAACTTATTACAAAAGCTCCACACAGCAAATTCATTTTTTTGGGAATAAACTCCCTGAGAGTTAATACTCTCTCATTTTTTGAGTTAATACTCAACTCATTTCAAGTGTTTATGCGTGATTATCAAATACACTCTATGACAGTTTAAAAAAAATTGTGTTATTAAACTAATATTATTCAAAAACATTGTAATATTTTAAAACTCTGGAACATTTAAAAAATGACAACAAAAAGCATGAATATTGGTCACAATAACAATTTCATACTCAGCAAGCGTATGCCAGTGTATTTTTTTGCTGCATGGGAACTTTAATCCTACATTACAGTTTTCAGTGCATTTTCAGCACTTTTTCACAATTTACAGTGCAGAAGATGGTAACTTGTGTGTGGGGGACAACAGAGTCAAACCAAGGCCTAGTATGTCTATACTAGCTGCCAGGTGGAATGACATGAGTGGTGTGCCATATCGTATCATACCCAATAAAATCGCCAACATTTTTCAATATCATTAACAATAGTATACCCTGAAATATCATGCCATATAGCCCACCCCTAAATACTACTTTTTTGTTGTTTTTAGCAAAAGAAAAATTCACACTGTTCTCATTTCCCATTATATATTTACCAGAGACAGATTATTTCTGTCCAGTATCATTTATTTTACTTTAATCCTGGATATATGGAAATATATGGAGTCCATTATTAGTATCGTGCAGTAGTCAAGTCAAGTGACAAAACACTTTTTTTTTTTGCATGGGGTTGAGCTTCACATAGAGAAATACTGTGTATATGAAAATATTCCAAAATGTAAACTTTCCATTAAAAAAATGGGGAATTTATTGCAATTAATATTGCAGGAAATATTGGATAATTTAAAGGATCATACAGTAGCATCAATATACAATTTTTTTATTCAATGTTTTTAAGGATCATATAAATTTTTTTCCAGTATTTTTCTTTTACCAAATATGTACAACTTTAGCTTTGAATATACCGTTTTGTTCCCAACTCCTGTAATGTCCCATTAATTCTCGTGGTAAATTTCCCAACTCTGAAAATTCCCAGGACTTTGCAACCTTGGGTATGGATGAATATGCTTTCTGTTTTTATTTACATTTTGCGCAAAGCTTTTTTCCGTTTTTTTTTTTTTTTTTTTTTTTTTTTTTTGAATTGGGGTTGAGCTTCACGTAGAGAAATACTATGTATATGATATTCCAAAATGTAAACTTTTCATAAAAATGTGGAATTTATTGGAAGTAATAGGAAATATTGGATAATTTAAAGAAACTATGCAGTATATACAGGGTCATCTATGTACTATATTTTTGTCAACATCAGACATGAAGGCATAACGATACAAATGAATAACTATGACACATAGGCAGTTGCAAGCACTTTATAAATGCTTAATTCTCTATGCTTAATTAATCAAAAGAACGCAACTCCTGCCAGAGTAGAGTTCCTCTGCAGCGGAAAATGCATCTGTTGCGTTGGACACAGAAACATTCTCATCAGTTGCCGGTCCTTCTGGCATGAGAGCATGCTTTGATTCAGTGGACACAGATTGTGGGGTAGTGACAATGAAATTTATAATTCAAAAATTGTCCTTAGTAACATCCCCACACCACCCGTCTACATATGACTGAAATGCAGTGTGCCCCTTGAAAGGTGTTCATGACCTTGGCTGGCACCCTGTTAAACTCATCATCAAGCAAATGAGTTGAAAAAGCGTGTCTGATGCATGAGGGATGCATGCTGATCAGATAATTTTATAAACCTCCTACAGTAGACATTTGGTCAAGGTTTTTTTATTATTACTCTCTCTCTCTCTCTCTCTCTCTCTATATATATATATATATATATATATATATATGTATATATATATATACATATATATATATATATATGTATATATATATACATATATATACAGGATTATGAAACTGAAACAGCTGTCATTGTAGTGAGGGAGGTTTCATGGCTAAATTGGAGCAGCCTGGTGGCCAATCTTCATTAATTGCACATTGCACCAGTAAGAGCAGAGTGTGAAGGTTCAATTAGCAGGGTAAGAGCACAGTTTTGCTTAAAATATTGCAATGCAGACAACATTATGGGTTACATATCAGAGTTCAAAAGAGGAAAAATTGTTGGTGCACGTCTTGCTGGTGCATCTGGGACCAAGACAGCAAGTCTTTGTGATGTATTAAGATCAACGGTATCCAGGATAATATCAGCATACCACCAAGAAGGACCAACCACATCCAACAGGATTAACTGTGGATGCAAGAGGAAGCTGTCTGTATATCCAAAAAATATAAAACCATGGCTGCCCTTATCACGGCAGAATTCAATGTGCACCTCAACTCTCCTCTTTCCACCAGAACTGTCCGTCGCCACAATAAACAATAAACGACACAACATACATTCTCTGTCCCTCTCCCTGTGTCCCCCCACCCCCAGACTTGCTTCAATCAGTCTTTAAATATTTACAGTCCACAAATATAACAAAGGACAACTCAAATATCACGTCACTCCAACATCATACCATAAACATACACACAATTGGGCAAATATATGTGTATTTAAATTTCTGAAGAGATCCTTAAAGAGAGTATCTAATCTTTTCCAACTTAAGGTGTTGTACAACTTCATTTATCCACTGAGAGAAAGTAGGGGGAAGAGGATCCTTCCATCTGAGTAATATCAGCCTTCTTGCTAATAAGAGATTGTTTAATAGGGTACCTGGTGGCACAATACCAAATAGTGTCGTCAATAGAGAATAATCTATTGGTCTCTCCAATACTTCAGAGATATGCAGATATATATGCAGCAAATCTGCTGGCAGTTGTCCACAGCGATCACATGTAGGATCTAAATCGGGTTTTATTCTAGATAATCTCAGTTTAGTTCAGTGGATTCTATGCACTATTTTAAATTGTATAAGCATATGTCAAATCGAAGAGGTGTAAACTCTACGTATAATTTTTTCCCAGGTATCTTCTGAAATGTATTCGCCTATATCCTCCTCCTACCTTTACAGTAGACATTTGATAGTAACATCAGGGGTGAGCAAGTTGCATTAATTGCTCGTGCAAAACACTCGTGCTAAACTTAAATCGAAATCGACATCCGAACGTCCTAACCCAGATACTAATGTCTTAACTAATAGCCTCACAAGCACCTAATGTTTTTGAAGCTCTAAATAACTGTAAGCAGTGTTAAATAGTCTGTTGGAATATTGAGCTAGCATGGGTAGCTATAAGATTAGTTTCTACAATGGTAGAAATATCAGACTACACTCACTTTAAATACAAAACAACCACAAACCATTGGATATGAGTGAATTCACAAAAACACAAAGGCAGAAGAAAAAGACACTTTAAAGCAGGTGTGGCGGAACAAGGTGGATATAGTGTTACACAAATGGGGCACAAGGAGAAATAGAATACAAGAAAAATGTAGGAGATGGGCTACGTTAAATAACACTTCAGAAGAGCCATATTAAGCCGAATACAACCTTAGGAATCTCGGAGAGTAAGTGGCCATGGTAATGAGCTGATAAGCTGAATCAGCACTGTTGGATAAAACCACTAAACTCTGTAATGGTATGGCCCAACATCTGAGAGTAAACCTTTGTTTGTATTATTACGCAGCAGATGCAACACAAAATGCTGACTGTGTCCTTTCCATTGGTTACTGATTGCAGGTGCCAACACTGCTGCTTTACTAAACCTGCTGAAGGTATGCTTGCCTGTAGACCATAATCTAATGAGGACTCTGTGCTTTTTCCAATCAAACACAGCTAATTCATCTTATCAGCTATTACCAACTCCTCCATGAAACATTATGAGTGTATCGCAGTGGGAAAATAAGTAAACTGTGCAGAACACAGCTTTTCTCATCTCTGGGATGTGTAGAGACTGTGTGCTGTCCTTCTGTTTATAGAGCGTAGCTGGCAAAACAGTACTTTGAGGAATGTTATTTGAATGTTAGTGACTCTGGGGGAGAAGAACGTCAGCAGTCAGATCCAAAATAATGTCAGACTTCAGGATAGGAAAACACTCCCACGACTGGGCTTTTCTATGGGTGCTAGCATGTACCTTTTGTTGGAATAGTAACAGGATTGGATAATAAAACAAAACAAAAGATAAGAAATTGGAATCTCAATCTATATTTATGTCAAGCAGATTTAAGACGATGAACAGTCATTTTAAATGGAGGGACATTTTTTTGTTGTCTTTAAGAACTAGGCTTAGAGCAGCCTTAGGCTAATGTTAGCCAAGACAACAAGTGGAAGCTGCATCAGATTAAAGGAGTGTCGGGAAGGCTGCATGCGACTGCATTCCTAATGCCAAATTTGGGAAAAGCTATGGGAGTGAAACTAATGAACAGACCGGAAAGAGCTTTGTGCAACAGTTTGTATGTGTATAAAGAACATTGTAAATCTAAGCAAGTGAAGGAGTTAGACTGGTGTTAGATTAGGCCAGCATTGTGCAGCAGTGTTAGGCCACCATTGCAAAGGTGTCAAAGGTATTTCCATTCATTAGAAGTAGAAGTATAGATACTGAGATTTAAAAATACTTTTGAAGAAGCTAAAGTATGAACTTCAACTTTTACTTAAGTAAAAGTATAAAAAAAAAATGCTGTTTTAAAACTACTTAAAGTATAAAAGTAAAAGTAATGTATGGGTAAAAATTACCATACAAACAGAAGCCAACACTGTAAACCCAGATAAGTTGAATTTAATTAAAAAAATTTAGGAAACCGGTTGCCATAAAAATGTTGAGTAATGGGTTAAGAAAACTTAAGTTAACATAACTTAGAGCATCAAGTTATTACAACTAAAGGGGAAGTTGATTTAACTTTTTTTATTTTTGTTATATTGTAAGACTGCACTGTAAAACGACTAAACTCAAAACTTTTGTTGTAACCGATTACCTAATAAATTTTGAGTTCATGTAATATCATTTTTAAATACAGTGAACTTAACAAATACATATACATATACATTTAAAATTAATATTTTCTTGAACTTGTATTTAGTCTTCTTTCTGGTTTTATTCAACTATTTTTTTAAATACTCATAGAAAAGTAGATGAAAGAAAACAGTAAAAAACTAAAAGTACTGAGAGCACAGTGAGAACACAGAGTTACTGCAGCTCAGTAAATGATGCTTATTCTACAGCCTACAACACAAAGACCAAGCATTTAATCATAATATGTGATCCACAAGTTTACCTAAGGTAGCCCCTTGTGAATCACTACACACTGATGGTGTCAGAAACTGTTGGACACACCCAGTATGCAAATAGATTGTGACAGAAGCCAATGGAAAAGAAACTGTTCATGGCAAAAGACTAAACTCAGTTATTATAAGTTGATTCAACTCAAAGATCTCAGTTTGAATGTATATGTGCACAAATGTTGAGTCAAAATAGTTGAGTATTGTTAAGAAATCTCTAATTTTATGTAAAACAGACTTAATTTATTTGAGTTCAAACAGCTTCTGGGTTTACAGTGGGCCGCACTACAGGGGCCTATAGTGCAACACCCCCCTGATGACTAGTTGACTATACGAACTGAAATGGTGCTTTAAAAAAATCTTCAGAGATTCAGAGGGATGTTGTGAAAATCTTTTACAGTCTCACACAGACAACATCATACCTATTCTTACCACATGCTTTACCAACCAGCTGTAGACTGTTGCTTTGCACAATTAACTTACAAAGACTGCAAATAACAATAATATAAAGTACCAGTCAAAAGTTTGGACACAATCAATTCTATTTTTTTTCTGCATTTGTTGCAGATTAATATTGATTCATCAAACCTATGGTGTATGAATTTACTTTTACAAAGTCAACAAAATATGTTTTATAAAGTAGAAGATTTTGCTTTGATGCCAACAACAACATATAACTGTAGGAAACATTCAGTTTACCTCTATATGCTTTTTCAAATTAGATGGTGAATTTCTGAAAGCCATTAGCTCGTGGTGCTCGGGGGGCGCAGAGCTCGCAGCTCATCCAAAAAGAGTTCTTTTTGCATCCAACCATTCCGAAGCCACTCGCTGCAGCTGGAGACTGGAGCATAATTGGGGTCTTCCATGCTAACTTTCTCACTGGCGCACAGTTCGGAGCACGACATCTCGCTCCACTTCTATCAAGTGTCTTCCATAAGGCTACATTCATCTGTTGTGTCCTTGCTGTAGTTTGACGTGAGGTGCAGGTGGGATTGATCAAATACAAACCAATAGAGGGTCTAATGGAATATGTTTATACTTGTTATCCAACCACAAGCTTTCCGGATGGCGCAATTTATCTGTTTTTTTTTTTATGTTGACCAGCCAGAATCAAATCAATCCGGAATATGAGTAACGAAGCTATTTTTAAAATGTAAGGAGTAGAAAGTACTGATAACTGTGTAAAAAGGAAGGAGTAAAAGTAAAAAGTACAGATACCCAAAATTTCTACTTAAGTTAAGTAATGAAGTATTTCTACTTCGTTACTTGACACCTCTACACCACTGTGACCAGATTAGCCTAGCTAGCACTATTGCTGTCAGGCCACTTCTAGGTCTAGTCGGCTTTAGACCACTACTGTGCCCAAATTAGGCATTAGGCAGTATTAAATCTCTATTTGGTCTAAATTAAGTCAGCATTAGACCACTGCGATGTTCTGATAAAGCCAGCAATATAGCAGAGTTAGGCCACTACTAGACTGACATTAGGCCACATTAGTCCAGCATTAGACTGTACCACTGTGCTCAGATTAGGCCACTGCAGTGTTACGACTATGCCAGCATTATAGCAGTGTTAGAGCACTTCTATGTCAACCTAAGGTCAGCATTAGACCAATACCGTGCCCAGATTAGGCCAGCCCAGCGTTCTAGCAGTACTAGGCCACTACATTAAGGCAGCACTGTGCAGTGTTATTAGGACAGTTGGCACCAGGCCTGTATTTCTCTCTCTTCTTCAGCAGAGATTGAGTTGTATCCCAGCAGATCTCTTTGGCACAGAGGCAGCCTGGTTCCCACAGCAATACACTCGCAGTTGCCATGGTGTCACGGTTGAGGGATTCCAGTCTCAATCAGAGGTGCAGAGAGATTTTTTTTCCCGCCCTAAACTTAAATGTACACATTCCTTCCTCTGCCTTTTCGTTTAAGTGTAATATTGTCTCCTTGAAATTTGGGTAATTAGCATAAAACCCTTCTAGGAATGGGATGAAGTTCCACAGCGTCATTGTTTGTGGCTGAAGTAGTGGATGGTGATGTTTCATTTTTTGCCAAATAAAGCCTCACATGAATCCACAATCTAGCACTTAATTAATCATGACGACCTCCTTCTGAATCACAGTCCTGCTGACGAGGGAGAAAACTGTGAACCGAGAGAGAACGAAACAGGTGGCACAGGACTCTATATGTGTGTGTGTGTTAGAGAGTGTTTTTTCTAGCTCTTGTTATCTTGCATGTGTGTGTAGCACTAACACTCCACGCTGTTCTAGTTCTCTGTGAGATAGCAGTTTGCCCTGAGTGCAGAAAGCTGCTGGCTGTGGGACATACAGAGAGTTTTCTGACATTTATCACAAGCTGAGTTGTGACAGCACCTTCGTTCTGTTACCTTCTATAACATCCTGTTCTATCTCCTCCTTCATCTCACACACACACACACACACCCTTTGGAACGTTTACCTTGAAAGATAACCTGTTTAGAGGAATCATGTGCTGAACATTTGATATGTTGTTTCCATTTAATAGATTAAAAAAAAAAATCTAAACATTTATCAGTGTTAGGCCTGTCACGATATTTTTTTTTTGTGGACGATATATCGTCCCAGAAATTATTGTGATACACGATATTTTCGTAATTTTAAGATTATTAAATGCCACTGACATAATGATAACAGAATAGCATAAAAATGCACTTTTTTAAGACAACAAAATTTGAATTAATCATTTATTATGATTAGTTTGGAAATTATACACTTACTTCTTCACCTACTTTAGTCCACACTGTGTAAATGGAGTCACAGTTATTGAAGCATGACTGGCTAAAATACTGTTTACTGATATATATGTGAACAAACAAATAAACACAGTAGACAATATCAAGATTATCAAAAACTATTGAGGTCATGTTCATTTATTGTACGATAAATCGGTATTGCAATTATTGTGACAGGCCTAATCAGTGCTTCTATCCGCTGTAGTTTTATGATAACTGCTGACAATGACATGACACTACATTTTATTTCACATTTATGGTATTTAGCAGACACCCTTACAAAATATCCATAGCTGGTTTGTAAAGATCAAGAGGTTCACCAAGAGAATGTTTAGAAACCTAGAAGAAAAGTGTTAGTTTAGGTTCTCTTTAAAAAGGTGAGTCTTCAGTCTGTGTTTAAGGACAGTGAGTGACTCTTGCTGTTCTGATACCCAGTGAAAGTTCTTTCCACCACCTTCTTCCTAGGCTAGAGTCAGAATGTTTTTTTTTTTTCTGTGGGTCTTAAAGGGATGGTGGGTTGAGCCGAGCCGTACAGGAAGCTCTAAGAGCTCTTGGTGCTGATACGGCATTGACCATTGCCATCAAGTATGAAGGAGTTGGTCAGTTTTTGGCTTTGTAGGCCAACGTCAGGGATTTAAATCTGATACAGGCGGCGACAGGAAGCCATTGGAAGGACGCAGCAAAGAAGTTACTTGACTGAACTTTAAGAAATTAAAGACAAGAGGTTCTGCTGCTTTCTGAATCAGGTGCAGGGACCTGGTGGCTCACAACCGAAGACCAGCCAGTAGGGAGTTGCAGTAGTCAAGTCATCAAATGACAAGAGACAGCACAAGTGCTTGAGTGGCTTCCTTAGAGAGAAACAGTCAAATTCTCCGGATGTTATGAAGGATTAATCTGCATGACCGTGTAGGGGTGGGCGATATGGCCCTAAAATAATATCACAATATTTCATGGTATTTTTGCGATAACAATACTCTTGGCGATATGACATAACACTTTTTAAAAAACAATTTAAAAAATACACTATTCACTGCAAGAAAAAAAAAAGATTACATACAATATAATATTGCACACCCCTAACTGAGATACTAAAAAATACAAGAATTTTATCAGATTTGTAACAGAAGTCAATGATCCAGAATGTCATGATGCTAATAATAATGCACTCCAAATATCTCCATTTATTCAGGATTAAAAAACTAAGTAAAAGTAAAATAAATAATACTGGACAGATATAATCTGTCTCTGGTAGATATATAATGGGAAAATGCGATGGGTGATGTGGCACGATATTTTAGGGTATAATATAATTTACAATATTTAAAAATTTTGACGATATTATCGTGTACGATATAATATGGCACACCCCTATGACCGAGTTAGATTTGCAGCATGGCTAAAGAATGATAACTGGTCATCCATAACTATGCCAAGGCTTAGTGCTTCTACCGATGGATGGCAAGATTGTAGTAAAGACCTGTAATTCCTCGGATGAACACTAGGTCAGTCTAGAGCCTTCCTCACTGTGCACAGTGCATTCAAACCGTTTATTATCTGTTTTTAAAGCAGCTCTGACAGCTGATGAAGCCCAGCACTGGGAGAAAGACAATCTATCTAGCTAGTTACGTATATAAAATACAGCAAAACATGGCCGATACAAACGAGCTAATTATATTCACAAATGAAGTGTTACAGCAGCTACATGTAGCTAGCTAGCTAATTACATCCAAAAAAAAAAAAAAAACACAGTCGAGACATTTAGCAAACTGGCTAGCTAATTAAGTCCACAAAACTCTATAATTGTATTCTAATGACTATAGGTCCTTATAATTGCAGCCAAAAAAGAAATCTACAATACAATTAAGCACTGACAGCTAGCAAACTAACCAAGCCAATTACATCCACAAAGCAAATGGAAATAGCTACAATTTGCAACAGCGTCAGGCCGCAGATCTCATTTGTCAGTCCACCTCTTCTACGACACCTAGCTCGTCCCTGAGTACCGGAAACGACATCACCACAGTTTTTTTTCACATGCTTCAAAATAAAAGTCAACTTGGCCGACTGCTCATTGTACGAAACCACGGTTATAACAAGCAACAATAGTTTAATGAACTTTATACTTTACAAATATATTTTAAACTGTTTGGGTTTGGGGTGCCTAGGAGATTCTAGGTTTGACTGAGATGTAACGTTTTTGTGGAATTTGAATATTAATATATCTGGTTAGCGAACTAAATACCTAGGAGATTCTAGGTTTGACTGAGATGTAGGCAATAGGTTTGTGTTGTAATATAAAACATTCATTCATTGACAAAATCGGCTAACTTAGCTAGTTGTTTTGATTGCTAGTAACCTGTTACATTTTCTAATAGCATGCTTGTCTGTGTTTTAATAACACTATAAAATTGCTTATTTTCAGAAAGATGCAATAAAGTATGCACAATAAACAAGCGGAAAAATAATTCAAGCAGCGACTTTATTAAAAAACAACAACAATAAATGAACAGAGGACAATTAAATGTAATAAAAGCAAGCATTCTTTTTTTTAAGAAACTACAGAAGGAAAACCAAATCTAAATAGGAAAACTGGTTACGTTACTCAATGCCAGACCTATCATAATGTGTTTACTGTATAAGTTAATACATATAAGTTACACACACACACACACACACACACATATATATATATATAGTTAGTTAACTGAAACTAGCTAAACAGCGTCTAGCGATCTTGCTTCGGATAATATTATAGCTAAGTTACCTAAATTATCAGTGTACCAAGATAATGTTAGCTGATAACTTAGACATCACGTCTAAAACTGTCGTTTGCAACGTACCGTCAATTAAATGCTTTGTTGGACCAAAAATGTTGATAACTGATCTAAAACAATAATAATACAAGTTCCCCACGCTTCGTGCACAAATAACACTGAATTTCAGGCTCAATACTACCCCATACCACTAGATGGCGATACTGGAAACAATGCCACCTCCTCTGTGGTGCCTCATGTAGGTACCACAGGAGAGGTAGGGCTCAGAAATGAGATCTGCGCGCAGACCCTTCTCACAATTTGCTAGCTAGCTAGTCAGTTAATTACATCCATGAAATAAGCTAATACAGCAGCAATGGTTAGCACATGCTTGCTAACGTAGCTAATTACATCCACAAAGTTGGTTTATACATCCAGTACAGTTAGCTAGTTAGCTAACCCCTCACAAAAAACAAGCTCATTAAGCATGTTATCACATGCTAATTAAGAACTGTTTCCCAGATTTCACATATGTATTTCACACATATTGAGTTAATATGATTGAGTTAATCATCTATTTTTATATATATATATATATTGTCTTGAATAAAAAAACTCTCTTTAATATTTCTGTTAGTAGATTGTATGTACACAAATCCAGGATTATGTTTATTAATTATAAATATAACTTAATTTTAAATAATCCTAAATCGTATTAATTAAAATGAGCAAAAACACACTTATGGAAGTTGTTTTGTGTAATTTTTTGTGTTATTTTGAACAACATTACTTTCACATTACATTTCTGGGGGTCTCAGTTGTTTTCAGCATGGGGCTTTGTTGCTGCACAACAACTCTCTGAGCGGGAAGGTAGCTGTGGAAAATTCTGTGAAAACGAGCAGACTCTCACCACTTTGTGTAGTATTTGTAAATATATTATGTTATTTTTTTGTTTGATAAACCCATTGATCCACCTTAATTTTGTAGAGATATTTAGGTATTTATTTTACATTAGCTACCTGTTATGTGCTGCATGATATTTTCACACCTTACACACGCTGTCTCTGAAGGTTGCTGTGGTTTAAAGTTTAAACTCCAGAGATTAGGGCTATCTCGAGTGTGTGTGTGTGTGTAAGATAGAGAAGAATCTGTGAAAATGTTGTTGCTCATTTAGTCTAGTTAGAGTTAGTGTTTGGGTTAGCTGTGTGTGTGCGTGTGTGAGGGCAATGTTTGGATTAGATGTTGCCACCAGGAAGTGCCACTTGGTCCACAGTGGTATTTCCTGTTTCTTGTGAGCGCATAAACACAATTGTGGCTTGAGGTCATCACCCTGTACCAAAAAAAGGGCAGCACCACCTAGTATGTGGGGACATGCAATATAAAATATGAACTTTACAACAATTAATACACAGTTATAAATTCACAAGGTTTTTTTCAACAGACTATTGCACCCACTCTAAAGGACTGTTTACAAAAAAACTGAATGATAAAATCAGTACAATTCTATACTATATGGTCTAAACATTGTTTCTGCAGAAAACTGTATTGTTCTGTTCACATGTATGTGTTTAGTGTACACATACAGTTTAGTTTAACTGAATTCTTTCAATTACAAGTTTATTACTGTTGGAATATGCACATATAGGAATACTAATATTAATACCACTTAAACGTTTTAATATTTTAAACAATATTTTTAATCATGTGCCCAGACTTGCCTTTTCCTATTCTTTTATTATATTCATCCCCTTCTTTATTGATCTCTTTCGGAGCAGGTATTAGGATTGGCCATTAGAGAGAATGAGAGACAGTGAGTGAGTGTAATACCTAAATGTTTGTGTGTGTGTGTGTGTGTGTAAGTGAAAGAGAGAGGGAGAGAGAGAGATAATGGGAGAGAGTGCAGTAAAAGAGAGTGAGAGAATATGAAGGTATTGGATTTGTCCATTAAATGTGAGTCTGCAGGTAGATGGATGTATAATGGCTCCCTTTTCTATGCCTTGCTGAGCATATAATGTGTGCGTGTGTGCATGGTTGTGTGTGTGTGTGATTTTGTGTGTGCTTGCATGTGTTATATTTATATATATAAAACAAAAACAAGTCGGTAACAAAAGTAATCAACAAAGGAACGCATAGTAGAAGAGCTAGATAACTAGGTTCAATACTGTTCTGTGAGCAGAACAAACAGGGGGGTATTTATACTAGACTGGCCAAGTAAAAACAATCAGTAACTGGGAGAGCGGGAACGCCGTAGCGTCACATGATCAGCAAAGTCAGGGAAGTCTGGTGTGAGTGCATGCTGACATATTCAGTAACTACCCTTTTTTCTAGTAACTATTGCAAATTATTTAGTAATTAGTATACAGTATCTACTATGATTTATTTAGTTTGTACAATACCTTATCAAATATCAAATAATATAATAAATAGCATCAAATATGAATGATTCAGTAACTACTATACATTAAGTTTGTTTTCTAGTATTTATTGTTCGGTATCTTTAACGAACTGTGTAGTACAGTAATTGTAAATTTGATTCTCTCTCTCTCTCTCTCTCTCACTCTCTTTCTCTCTCTTTCTCTTTCCATAAGGGGGATTTAATATTTGGGCTATAACTCCAGAGGAGAGAGGAAAACATGATAAACAGTTTGACTCTCTTACTCCTACACTGGGATACGTGTCAGGTGAGTGTACACACACACACACACACACACTACCTGCAGGTAGGAAGTGAATCCGGTTCAAAAGCAAACATTGTAACGCTGTGCAGTGTGTAATAAAACTGATGCCTTTGTCTCACATGCACACACATATAAATATAGTAGTAAATGTTCAGAATATTCTGACATGTGCTCATCCTGTAAATAAGAATGTGAATGGGGAAAAAGCTTTACACTAAATTCTGATTTAATTGCATTCAGCCACATGAGCATTACTGAGGTCAGGAACTGCCAATTCTGATGTGAGATGAATAATTCACTCCAGCTAATGGAAGGCATGTTGGATGGCGCATCATCATTCCAGAGAATACTTTACCACTGCTCCACAGATTAAGATTACCACTGCTCTCCTCTGTGCTCGGCCCTGGGCACGATCAGTAAGTTAAACAGAATTTAACAGAGGCTTGAGTTCAAATTTTCTGAGAGAAGACAAGTTGCATGAGGATTTGAACGCCTGTGTCAGCAGTGGGTACATTTGGACAGATTTTGTATGTTTGTATCCTGTGTTTGTATGTGTCCTATTAATTATGTGTGTGTCTGTGTGCATGTAGGAGATCAAGCACGCAAGTTTTTTTTGCAGTCTGGGCTTCCTTCATCAGTACTTGCTGAGATATGGTAAGAAAACACACACACACACACACACACACACACACAAACACACAGACACACCCTGACAGTACACACATCTAATCAGGTTCATCTGTTTGTATAAAGACTGTTTTGTAAGATCTCTCTTTCTCTTTCTCTCTCTCTCTCTCTGGTTTATTTTGTAATCACCCTGCTGTTGTTTTGTTTTCCATATTTAGCCCTGCTGTGGCAGTTTTTTTTTTATAAACTGTTTATACAGCCAAGCATTGAATGTATAATTAATGTCTAAATGACAAATTACACACAAACGCACATGTTCATTACAACAGCAGAAGTCAGTCAGTCAGAACAGTCAGAAGCATGTCAGTCTTTACATTTAGCAGGTAATTTAAAGGTGAAATTATTGTCATGAGTTGAGTCAGATGAAGACTGCTCCATCAGCACTGCTGTATCTGATCCACTCATACCAACTGTCACAGCTGCCACAAGCAGGGATGCTGAGAGCGGATGTAAATACAAGTAATAATTAATATTTAAAAAGCAGCAAACAAACAAACAATTAACCAAAAACAGGATAACTCGTAAAAACAGAAACATGCAACCGAAACAGATGTTTACACGTACAAGAACCACCAAACTAACACTGAAGACACAGGCAAAACCTGAGCACAGAAGGGAAACCACAGGGAAAAAGGGCAAGAACGTGACAGCAGCACTACACACTGTCATGCCTGACTGTTAACAGGCAGAGAGGAAATAAGAGAAACTGCTGGGATGTAAAACGAAGCAGCAAATTTTATTAAAATAAACAACAAAACTACAAAATACACAATAATCAAGTGGATAGAGCAACACACTAAAGTTGGGCAAAATTAGAAACAAATATAAAAACTGGCAATGTAAACTGGACTGGGCCAAAAGAAACAGGGACTAAGAAAACAAGGAATAAGTGAAACTGCCAAAACAATATAACCAGGAAGTAGTACAGGGAATGGGGAAAAACAAAGAGAGCACTAGACTAAAAAATGGCAAACAGAAAACTGCTAAGCAGAGCTTAGGAAAACGGCTAGACTACAAAAGTAAACTGGGCAAACAAACAAAACAAGAAATTAAACAGGGATACTTAGGCAGGGAGGAGTCCAGGGAAGCACCAGGAACTAGGGAGGACAGGCTTGGGAAAAAGAATGCTTTGTAGAGCAGCAAACCCGCTGGAGCCACAAGGAAACACAGACCATGAGAGCGACCAATACTCGGGGACAGCAGAGAGAAGCAGCGTGCTTTAAAGCAACTCTGCCCAGGTGAAGCCGATCTCTAATCAGGGCTGGATGGCTGGTGTGTGCCCTAATTAGGGGAAGTCCTTATATGGGCATAGAGTGCCAGGCTTGGCTGGACAAGCCTGACACACACACACACTCCTGGTCAGTGTCACTGCAGTGCTGAAAATGATCCACAACCCAAATAATGCTTGCTCTGTGGGGGTCCCGTGGAGTCCTGACCATTGAAAATCAGGCTAAAAGGCAGAAAATAAAGTAGATGTTATCAGATAAACGGATGGACTACAGTCTGTAATACAGTCTGTGAATATTATTTATACAGGCAATACATAAAATTTAAACAATCTGAAATTTTAATTTCAATCCTATAACCTCTAATACACTGCGCTACAGATCATCCAGTTATATGGATTCTACTTAATATGTGTGCTTGACTGTATTTGTATGTGTGTGTGTGTGTGTGTGTGTGTGTGTTTTGGAGGGGTGGATGGAGCTGTGTTTTTGGTTTTGGCAACTTGATTGATTGTGTGTCAGAACCACTGGTGGTGTGTGTGTGTGTTGGGTGGAGATTTCTTAATGTTTCTTAACCTCCTCCTCACCCGTGGTTTAAGGACTGGAGTAAACATTTCTCTGTGTTCTCAAATAGGATGCAGAATTACTCCCACAGTGAGCAGAATCACAGCCTCAGGCTTCAAATTACAGCTCAAATCAGTGTTATATTCATTATTGTTTTTGTATATATTTGTGTGCCCATAAATAACTTATTTCCATATCTTTTCTCTCTTCATCTTTTCACTCTCTTGTTCTCTTTCTATCTGTCTGTGCCTCCAAACCTCCCCCACTCTTCCTCAGGGCGTTAGCTGACATGGGCCGGGACGGAAAGATGGACAGATTGGAGTTCTCCATCGCCATGAAGCTGATTAAGCTGCAGCTGCAGGGTCAGCCGCTGCCCTCCTCTCTGCCCAGTATCATGAAGCAGACGCCTGTCCCTGTAATGCCATCAGCTGCACGCTTCGGTGAGGGCTGTAGTCTTAGCTGACCGACATGCTAAACAATTTAGAGGATACCTGAACTAAAACAGCCCCAGACTTTATGTTAGACTTAGATCTTTGGAGAATGCCCATTGACTGCTAGACTGGCATGACAAAAGTCATAGGATAGCAGTATGTAAACTGATCATGAAGTGTTATCTTGGGGTATGGCTTGGGAAAGCTTATACACCTATAAGTGGCGAGGTGTAATCAATAAATTGGAAGGTTATCGTATGAGTGAGGTTGAGCTACTAGCACTGTGAATTATAAAGATTTGAGGGTATATTACTAATTAATATATTGGTATACATGTTTTTTCCTCTATGTACATGTAGTTTTTTCATCTGCTCAGTTAGTGTTAGCATTTTTTTTTTTTTTTAGCCTACTTTTCAAATTCTCCCAAAAGTACTTGTTGCATTTAGCCTTGAAAAGTTTTTGCTTGTAGGTGCATGTAAATAATTGGGCAGAGTTAAGACTGTTACATAACAGTTTTATGGTTTTTGGAAATGTCTATTCTGTTCCATTTTGCTTATATGGGTTCTGCTTTCGAATAAAAACACAACTCATATCTCCAAAGGGTATTAAAAGTATCCACGATCATCACTCAGGTAGAAATATAGATACTAGGGTTTACCATATTACTATAGGTAGGAGTAAAGATACTAGAACTTAGATCGGTCCCAATGTCCCCCCTATGTTCTTGCTGGAGTGTGGGGGGCGTGACGTGTGCAGACGTGATGGATCGGGAATACACCAATAGGGTGTCGGAATTGTATGTGTTTATACTTCTCAAACAACCACAATCAGATTCACTCTATCTGGATTGAGAGATTTATCTGGATAGTTTTTTTTTCAGTGATGAGAAGCCAGAATGAAAACCAGCTTAAATGAAATAGGGGTAACCAGGCTATTTTTTAAAATGTAAGGAGTATAAAATTCAGACAATAAGTTAAGTTAAAATGTATGGAGTAGAAGTAAAAAAATCACCTAAACATAGTTACTCCAGTAAAGTAATACTTAAGTAAGGCAAAAAAGTATTTGTACTTTATTACTCGATACCACTAGATATCTAATTACTCAACTACACAAAGGTAATGTAAAACTCTCATCTTTAAAACCAAGGTAATTAGTAAAAAAATATTGTGGTTAGCATGTTGTTCTAGTTGTTTTCTGATCAATAATGTCTCCTACTATATTTTATATCAGATAAACAGAAAGGCCTTTGCCTCCCATTGCTGTTTTTAATATAACAGCGTTTGGTGGGTTTCACTGTGTGTTTGCAGGTATGGGCTCGATGCCTAACCTGTCTGTCATGCCAGTGATGCCCATGCTCACGCCCATGCCTCTGGGCTCCTCTGTGACCTCCATGACCTCCGTGACCTCTATGAACTCTTTGACCTCTATGCCAGCTGTGCCCCCTATGATGCCTGGTGCACTGCCCATGCCACTGATTCCCGACTCCCTCAGTATGCCAGCCTTACCCAACGGCACTGCTACTCTCCTCGCGCCAACACCAGGTAACACACACAGGTTTCGGATATGAAGTCATGGTTATAGAAAGACATATTTGTGATTAATGAATATAAACCATAAGTATGAAGAAAAGTGTATTTATTGTCTGTTAAGATTAAATATTTAGTTTTTTTTCTTTTTAATCATTCTCATAAAAAACAATAAACTTAGCTGTGCTAAAAGCTATTCACTGCATTTGCTGAAAGATGCACGCTTGAGTGGGGTATCCGATTGGGCTGTGTATTGGCAAGATACATTACATATATTACATATAATGATACAGGGGTTACAATTTAACGTCACACTATATTGCAATACTGTAAGCAAGGAGATATACTCACTATCATATTCATAAAAAAACTTAATGAAAGAAAAGTCATAATAGTGAAATCTAAAGACAGAGTGGACCACTCTTTACATGTAAACAAATAATTAAAATTCGATACAGTATTGCAAAGTTTAATGTCAGCTGACATGTCAGCATATTTTCATTGAAAATCAGCTAATACAGATAACCGATTGATTCATCTCTAATATGTATTTTATATATTTATATATGTGAATGTGTATATTCATATATAATAATATGTTCTGAATGTATTATATGTACTGTATATGTGAGAATCTATATGTTATAATAATATAATACATATACATGCCTGTGCTATAAATGTAGGAAAACAAGCCATACAGAACAGATTATTGCCTATTGTATAAATATTAGCTGTACTGTGTATCTGATTTCAGATTAAACAATTAGGCTATAATTACACAGTAGATTAGTATTTATTATGTTAGTATGTCGGTAAATACTGGTCTCTGCTGGCTCTACTGTGCTAATTTGTGTTTGTTTGTGTCTCTCTCTTTAGCTGTCCCTCTCTCTACAGGCCTGAGTAAATCTCACTCACTACTGGATCTGGCGTCCAGCAGGTACAACAAACCATCAGGCTGCTCTTAGTAAAATGACTCATTTATACTCGATTCTGCATTTAAAGCAAGTACTCATTCGTTACAGGATTTTGCTTTAAATAGATAGTTCAGAAAAGTCGTTTCAAATGTAGCTAATCAGTTAAGACACAGAATTGTGCTTCTTTATTTACAGCACTGTAGCTACAAGGCTAATGTGGCTAACAAGTAATGAAAGCTGAAGGCTAACTAGTTTGCCTCAGGACAGGTTTTAAATTTAACTTGTTATTCCACAGGAGGCTGTTGTGAAATAGATTTTTGGTGTCCCTATGTGTAGGAAAAATGATTTTTCAGTGGAAAAAAGGATTTTATTCCAAGTTATTTTGTAGCATTTGTTTGGTTTATTCACCAAGATATAGTTTGATACCATGTAAAGAACACTTGTTATTTTGCATTACAAAAGTACAAAAATTACAAAGATTTTTACACATATTTTACAGAATATTTGCCTCTTTGCCTATCAGTCATTCTGTTTTTCAGCTAAGATTACTGAAAAGGCTTAAAAAGTGGACATGTAAAAATTTTTTTTTACTGTTTTTAATGCATAAACCACACAAGGACCTTTAATACTATTTCAAAGACCCTTTTAAGAGTTCATGATTGTGTTCTTCATAAATAATAAATAACATTGTTTATTCAGCCAACAGTGACTCAGCAACTCTCCACTTAAATGCCACATATCAACAACCTGAAGCGCTTCCTGTCTTGCTGATAAGAGAGCGGTAATAGGAGATGATGTCACCAGACAAAACAATTAAGTTAAAATCTCACTCTGTCTAGCTCCTCAGCAGTGTCTGCTGAGGACATTTCCTATTGTACTTTTCAGCAAGTCCATCACTGGATTTGCCCATGTTTGGAGAATTACTTACATACATAAAAGGCGGTTGTGGGATGGATATTTAAAAAAAAGTAAAAAACTGGTCTGTGTGAAAATGTATACCAGGATGTAAGGTACACATATTCTGGCCCAGAAAACAAAAAGTATACAATGCGTTTTTTGAACTGGAACTTGAAAGGTCAGATCCACTGTAGAGGTAATTGTTCTGATTAATTGACACTATATGGGTTTTTGTTGCAGGTGTATGTGCTGATGTAACATATTTATCACAGTGTGTGATTATGTTTTTGCATTTATTCATGTTTTATCACAGCTCTAATTCCTCCTCCACCACCTCCCTGGCAAGCAACTCTCCCAAAACTGGTGCATCTGATTGGGCGGTGCCTCAGTCGTCCCGCCTAAAATACCGCCAGCAGTTTAACAGCCTGGACAAACTGATGAGCGGATACCTATCAGGTGCGCTTGTGTTTGTTGACCTACATGTAATTAATACACAGACATTTGCTGGATTTGCCCATGTTGCCCAAGCAATGAATGGCCAGTTGTCCCAATACTATGTTTTGTATGTATATAAGAAAGGTAATATGTCTGTAGCATAATAATGTTGAACGTTTGCTGTGTGTATTTGCAGGTCCCCAGGTCAGAAATGCCCTAACTGCCTCAAACCTCACACAGACGCAGCTGGCCACCATATGGTGAGTGCTATTAACACCTCACAAACAAATAATCATGTTAATAAATAAAATACTAGCAGATTTAATACAACCTGTTGACTCAATACACTTACAGTGCATATAATATAATTAGGGATATTGATATCGGAATTGTATCGTATTGAACAATATCTGTACAGCTCTGGAAAAAATTAAGAAACCCCTTGAGTTTCTAAATCAGTTTCTCTGATTTTGCTATTTATAGGTATATGTTTGAGTAAAATTAATATTGTTGTTTTATTCTATAAACTACAAATATTTCTCCCAAATTTAGTGCATTTATTTGCAGAAAACGAGAAATGGCTGAAATAACATAAAAGATATTCATAAAGTTTAGAGTTACATCTGCATACACATGGTTAATAGAAAAATGCAAGGTAAAAAATGTTAAATTTTAGTTCTTTTTTGGTTGTCATACCAGGGTTTCTAGTCCCTATGTAACTTATAAATATATTTATTGGCATTGGCAGATAAAATTGAGTAATATCGGCATCGGACCAAAATTCCTACATTGATGCCGTTCTAAATAGAGTCAAATGGAAATATGATAAAATATTTGCCCTATTGGCTTCTATAATGAGTGTGTTTAGTCAGATTATTGTCTGGGGTGATTGACCCCACAGACAACACAGTGCTTACAATATACTGAGAACAATATACATTGTTCTTTCTTAAATCCTGTGTAATTTATAATTGTATACACATGCATGTATGTATGTATGTATGTGTGTGTATGCATATTTGTGTGTGCTCTCATATGCATGTTTCTGTCACTAGGACTTTAGCGGACATCGATCGTGATGGTCAGTTGCGTGCAGAAGAATTTATTCTGGCTATGCACCTGGTGGACATGGCTAAAACTGGACACCCTTTACCTCTTTCACTACCTGCTGACCTAGTGCCGCCATCTTTCAGGTAACTTGTTGTTCACTATCTGGTCACTTTAATAGAAACACCTACACCTTGTGCCTCACTCACTAGCTACTTTATTATAAACACCTTGACCTTGTGCTTTCACTCACTGGTGACTATATTAGAAACTTTTACTTTATTCTTCTGCGTACTCGCCATTTTATTATTAACACCTACACCTTTTACTTCCACTCACCGGTCACTAGAAACACCTACCTTGTGATCCCATTCACTGGCCACTTTATTAGAAACACCTTGTGTTTCAACTCATTGGCCATTTTATTAGAAACACCTTGTGCTTCCACTTACTGGCCATTTTATTACTTGTTATTAAGGGTTTTTGTTTTGTTCTGTGTGTTTGTGTACACGTGTATAGAACAGTGAAGTCATGTGACCTGCTGAACGGCTCCATGCCTCTAATCAGCACTGAGCTCATCGAACCAGAACTTTCACAGAAGAGCAAGAGCAACGGTACACACACACACACACACACTCACACTCACACACACACACACACACACACACACACACACACACACACACACACACACACACTCATCCTCATCACTGAACAGAAGACTAATGTGGATGTCAAATAATACTTATGTAAACCAATTAGCCTCATGCAAACTGCTTGTCAAAGTGCATGAATATTGTCTGTTCTTTATTACATATTTATAAAAGTACAAAATACAGTGCCAAAAAACACATATAATGTCAAAATAATTCATTAAAGTTCATAAATGTGTTGAAGTATGTGACAATTACCAAATTTGAAAAATACGATTTATAACTGCACTTTTTAAATAGTCCATATATAGAGCCTAAGCTGAAAAAAAACCAGCCTGCTCTTAATTCATAGTTTTGTGATGTCACAAACGTTGGTGTGATCTCCACCTGTTCAGCCTACCACAATTTAGCACAGCTTTCTGAATGAGACACAATGCAGAGCAGCCTATTAGAACAGAGCTCAACCATTTTATTTATATTTTTAAATTTACAAAAGTAAAAACAAGCCTTTCTAATTCCAATGGATTAATTCATAGTTTGGAAAATGGTAATATCTTTCCCTTATAAAACCTCATAAAGTAAACCACAGGCAATAGAAAATTAAGCAAATGCAAAATTAAAGATATATCACAAGTTGCTAAGAGAAGATAGAAGAAAAACTCCTCTTAACCCTTTTATGGCCTTTGTTTAATGTTATTTTATGTTCAGTTTAATATGTTATGTATAGGTATTTTTTATATAAAGATATTTTTATATATCAGTTTTAAAAGGCACAGTAATAAAAAACATCCCTTTAAATTTTAATGTATAAAATAATCGCTGAAAAATAGAGATGTAAAAATGATTACGTATGTTTTTGATTCATAAAACCAGTGCTGAGTGTACAAACAGATCTCTTCGGCCAAATAAAATGTAAAAACAAGCCTTTGGTATACACCTCTTTCTTTCTTCTCTTAATCCTTATTATGTTTAGTTGCACATAGGGTAAGAACCAAGGAGCTTCACTCATCTCTATTGTTGGCCTTCTTCTCAGTGGTGTTCCAGATAAAAGATCTCTCCTCCGTTTACCTTTTCTATCTCAGTCGGTAGAGCAAGAGACTCTTAATCTCAGGGTCGTAGGTTCTAGAGTTTCCCCTCTGGGATCAATAAAGCATCCATCCATCCATCCATCCATCTATCTTTTATAGTTTGTCACCAGGCTGTTTTTTTAGTCCATTGAACTGCTACTCAACATCCCAGATGGTTCTTGTGCCCATGTTCATCATGTGAGTTATGAAACTGTGGATTCTAAACCCAAATAGTACAGCATATCTGCACTAGGCAATTATATGTCTTGGTTCAAAAGCTTTATTTTCACAACTGATTTCGCTGTAAATCATTAAAATGAATCATTAGCAATTATTTAGAGTTGTATAAACTTGTTTAATTTTTTAATTGATTCATAAAACCAGCTCAAACTGTACAAATGGATCTCTTTGGCCAAAAAACGAGCCTTTTAAACATCTTGAAGGGGTTTGAGGCAAATGTATGATGATCTATGCATGCGGTGAGCACAGTGCTAGTTTGGACAGGATAAATTCAGAATTTTAGCGTGGTTAGAAACTTCACACACCATATCTTGGTCTAGACTGACCTCATTGGGAATAAGGAGTGCAGTAAGTTATATTTTTCATGCTCTTTCTCATTTTCTCTCCCTCTTCCTCTCAGTGTCATTTGAGGACAAGCTAAAGGAGAATTTCCAGAAGGGCAGCATGGAGCTGGAGAAGCGGCGGGTGGCGCTGCAGGAGGAGCAGCGGCGGGAGGAGGAGAGGAGGAGGGAGGAGGAGAGGAGAGAGGAGGAGAGGAGACAGCAGAGGGAGAGAGAGGAGCAGGAGCGGAGGGAGAGGGAGGCGCGTGAGCTGGCGCTGCGCAGGCAGAGAGAGGAGGAGCGACGGATGGAGATGCAGAGGGAGATGGAGAGACAGAAGGAGGAGGAGAGGCTGAAGGAATTGGAGCGGCAGGAGGTACTCTTCCACTATTCAATAGAGTGGAAATACTGTTTTAAATATTATGAAACCATTTGAGTCAGAGGTGAAATGCGTAAAGTGCAGTGCATTTTTCCAGGGGGCTGAGGTTGTGTGTCTGTTTGGAGTTTTCTCCATGTGTCAGTGTGAGCTTTAGGGATGGGATGTTTTGGTTTCCTCCCATGTAAGTTTATTTGAAAGGTGCTCAGAAAGATTAGAGAAGGATAAAAAATAAAAAAATAAACGAAACATGGCTCTTCATGGAACCAACCCCCCCCTACACACAGACACACACACTCAAACATGCACACCGTTTAGGTCATAGAACATTGAATTGAAGCCATAAAGAAAAGAAAAGTGATTTGATTTGATTGCATTTTTTTATTATTATTATTTTTGAAAATGCAGACAATTCTTATGAAAAAAAATAATCAGGTGATAGATGGACATTTCCCTCATAGTCTTCCTCTCTCTCAGGCAGCAGAGCGACAGAGGCGGCTGGAGTGGGAGAGAAAGAAGAGGACAGAGCTCCAGGATCAGAGAGAGAGAGAGCAGAGAGACATTGAGAGACTCACAGCCAGGAAGAGGAGCCTGGAGCTGGAGCTGGAGGCTGTGGTCAGATTTAAATCTCTATATACGACAGAGACACACTCGACTAACACCTGTGTTCTTCTTCTTTATCATCTTTTTCTTCATAGACCTTCATGACCTTCTTCTTCTCTTCTTCAAACTTTATCTTCATTTCACCTTCTTTTTCTTTGCCTTCTTTTTTCCGTTTCTTCATCATCACCTTTTTCATATTTTTCTACTATAATGTTCATCACCTTATTTTTCTTTTTCTTCATTAATTTTTCTTCTTCTTTTTTTATCACCTTTTTCTTTGTAGACCTTCATCATCTAATTCTATTCTTCTTTTCTTTGAACTTCATCACTTGTACGTTCTTCTTTTTGCTGTCTTTGCCTTTTCCTATCATCTTCCTTTTCTTCATATTCTTCTTCGATCTTTATCACTTTCTTCTATTCTTTTCTTCTGTTCTATTTTCTGCAATCTTTAACACTTTCTTGCTTATAACTTTTTTTTCATGGCTTTTCATCACTTTATTTTTGTTCGTCTTCTTGTTCCTCTCATTGTTTTGATCTTAATCAACTTCTTTTTGTTATATTTAATCAGATTTTTCTTCTACGAATCTTCTTCTTCTTTTTTTCCAATTTTTCTCCCTTAATTTGGTCCATATTACCTTCTTCTTCTTTATCTTCTGTTTCTTCTTTTTTCTTCTTCCTCATTGCCTTATTTTTTTATCTTCATTGTATACTTCTTCTTTATTATTTATCTCATTCTTGGTCTTTACGTTTTTGTAATCATTATCCTTATTTTCATCTGATTTTGTTCCTCTGTTTTCTCAGAACTAGGGTGTCTAATCAAAGTGAAATGAGAGGTATTGTTTTAATTGAAAATTCTCTCGCTTTTCTCTCTTTTACAGGGTAATAAGCACAAGCAGATTTCCGACTGCCTCCGTGAGGCTCAAAGCAAGAGGCGGGTTCAGAGAGCAGAGCTGGAGCTCATCAATCAGAAGCGGGACGGTCGCATTGCCGACATCAACTCTCTGCAGCTACAGTTTGAGGTCTAGATCAACTGATTTGTTTTTGCTTAATCATCTATACACATATATGTTTGCAACATAAAGATAATCTTTCTAATGATATACTAGTCTCAGGTGTAGATAGACCATTCTTCAGTTATCAGTAGACACGTTCTGTGGTGATAAGAGCAAAAATCAAAGTGAGGACTCACATAGAAACTCTTACATTTTGATGGATTAAAGCATAAAAGTATGTTTTAATCCATAAAGATATGACACTTTAATAACAAAAGTGAGTACACCCCTAAGTAAAAATTGCCTGTTCTGAGTGGAACCTGTCTTGTTAAACCTCTGAAGGGTCTTAGCCACCAAGCTGCAGCTCAGTTTCAGGGTGTTGGCATTTATGGTTTATGTAAAGCAATCAGATTTTTCAGAGTTTTTAGAGTTCCTTGCCATGTTGAGGTGCCATGTTGAACATCTAGTCACCAGTTTGAGAGAGTATGAAAGCAATAACACCCAATTAATAACACCTGAAACCTTATAATACTTATAAATCACATGACACCCGAGAGGAAAAATGGCTATTTTGACCAATTTGGCCAATTCGGTTACTGACAATAAGTGCAACCTCTAAGGCTTTAAAGGGATGAAATACTTTAATTTAGTAATCATTTTTTATGGTTCCAGTATTAAATGTTTTGTTCAGATATATGATTTTGATTCTGTTTCTAAACATTTTGTGTTTTTCTGGTCATTTTCAGGATGTTCAGAGGCAGCTGGGCAGTCTGGCCCCGGAGAAACTGAAACTAAGTGACAGACTGAGAGAACTCACCCAGACAAACACTACCTGTAAGAAAACACTCTGCTTATTGCTGACTAGTACGGTGTGTGCGTGTGTGGTTAGGTGATGGAGGATGCAAAATTGATATTTGTGGCATTATCAGCCTCTATTGTTTTTTATACTGTATATATAAATTAATTTCTAATGTTTTTCACATTTTCTCCCCAATTTACAAGGCCTATTACCCAACCTACTCATTAAGATTCCCCCTTTACTAGTGATGCCTCAATAACAGGAGGGGAAGACTAGCACATGCCTCCTCTGATACATGTGAAGTCAGACTTTGCCTCTTTTTCAACTGCTGCTGATGCAGTATTGCTGAGTAGCATCACAGCGCTGTGCTCTGAGGAAAATGCAGCGACTCGGTTCTGATACATCAGCTCACAGACACCTTGTGCTGATCGACATCACCCTTTGGAGTGATGTGGGGAAATAGAGAGCACTGAGAGAGCAAGGCCAATTGTGCTCTCTCAGGTCTTTGGTAGCTGATGGCAAGCTACATGACCGGGATTCGAACCAACAATCTCCTGATAATAGTGGCACCACTAGGAGCCCCTAAGCCTCTTTTTAATTTTTTTTTCTTATTTCGCTGTGAGGAATTGATTGTACTCAGCCTCAGAAGAGTCTTATACTCATATGATATGAGTATGCCTGTGGCAGCTTCAAAGCTTTCCTTTCTGTTGGTCAGTGTTTTCTCTATGGAGCTTTATATAAGCTGTGTGTGCACAGTTGGATGCCTGTGTCAGCAGTGGTCTAATCTTAAAGTAGCTGAATTTACTAACTGGAAGGTGTCCCCGGATCTTTTTGTACATTTTGTATAATAACTCTCTTTCTCGTTGTGTTGCTTGCTCAGGTGCAGGAGTCAGTGATGTGAAACAGAGCGTGTGTTCAAAGGATCTGAGCTGCAGGAAGCTGAAGGAGCAGCTGGACGCTCTGGAGAGAGAGACTACAGCCAAGCTGTGCGAGATGGAGCGCTACACCCGTGACATGAAGGTCCAACTACACCTCACTTTGTTTTTTTTTGCATACACTCAGGACAGGACATATGAGCATGAGATGGTTTCAGCATAAATGGTTGCATTAATGATTGTACAGTATGTGCTGCTTCTGTGGACATAATAGTGAATATAAACAACTTATTATAAGAGAATCCCACATAATTCAGCCTGACATGTAGCAGTTTTACATTGTCTCTTTTAGTAAAGTGTCTTGGCACTGTGTTGCTTCCTCTTTTATCTGTGTAAAACCTTCTCAGACTTTCACTCACATTCATAGCTAGAGAACCTGAAACCTAGAACCTCCAGAGCTCCTGTTGTCCTATAGTGCTAAGTTTTGCCTTTAAGGTTAAGGTCCTTTGTAATCTAATGTTAGATGTAAATCAGAGGGCCCTATTTTATCAATGTATATGTCCAAAATGCTCAAAATGTGCAGAATTCATGTACTAATTATCTTAATTACTCATTAGGGCGTTTAGGGCATAATGTGACGTGAAATAAACCAATCACTGTGTCCCTTGCGATTCCCTTTAAGGGTCAGGTGCACTCTGACTTTGGCAGAGTATTTTAATGGCGCAGCGCTTCTGCTCTTTTAATCAGAGGAAACTGACCTGTTCGTTCACAATGTGAAGGTTCACGAGCAGATAATTTACGAGAAGAGCAATCTCATTTTATTTTGTATTCTGCTTATTATTAATGTGAATGTTGGATTTGTGCACTGCTGCACATTCTTGTGTGTGTAATGAGGGGGAGTTTGCAACTCGAACGTACAGCGCACCTGTGTCTCAAGATAGCATTGAACGTCTGACTGTTGACTGTTTTTAGGGATCAAATCAGTCAGTGGTGCAACTGTGTTTTCTGCTGCCAAGATAGCAATACTCCAAAATATGAACCTGAACACACCTGAACACACTTTCAGACCACCACACCCATCAGTGCAGATATATTAATAAGCTTTTTTTGCTATTTTAATGGCAAAGGTGTGAAATTAGACTTTCCGCTTGGTGTAAGATATTTTCTAGGCCTGTCTTTTTCTCTGCTGTCTTATATACAATTGCTGCATTTTTTTTACATATTAATCTTACTTAGAATCAACAAAACTAGCTAAAATTCTTTACCACCAGGCTTGATCTCTTTCTTTTATTAAAATCTCCCATGGACACTAGTTGATCTGTCTCTGAACTGTACACAGGCTTTAACAAGTTTAATAAAATGAATTATATAATAAAAGGCCACTGTAACAGTGCTATTGGTGGCCTTTATTGTTAAAAAGAAAGTGTACTTGAAATGTACTTGGAGGAAATTACTTGTCTTGATAAAAGACAATGATAAAACTGATTTCTTGTGTGTTACAGTAATAACTGTGCTGTACAGAACAAAAAAAAAACACATAACCCCATGAACACACAGATACACACACTCACTATCATGCTAATTCCATAACAGTGGCATGAACAGTTCTTATTTAAACAATAACACACTCCTGATACCATTTTCTCTTAACTTAACTAATATTTAATGTTCCAATTCTTTCTTTGCTTCTTTCTTTCCAGTTGTTCTTTTTTTCTTTGATCTGTCTCTTAACATTTCTTCTCTCTTTCTCTGTCTTTTCTGTCTTTCTTTCTTACTTTGTCTCTCTATCCCTCTTTCATTTTCTCTTGTTCTGCTCCCTGTAGTCAGTGGAAATGGATGACTGTGTGCTAAAGGGGCTTCTTTCTTTGTTGGGCTGTCTAACCAATCTCTTCTTTCTAATAAAGGTTCTCTTTTTTCGCTCTTTCTCACTCACCTCAGAGCATCCTTCATCTTCCATCACCGTCTTCTCAGTGATTTCTTGCGCATCTCATCGGTGGATCCTCATCCTCCACCACCCTGTTCTGTGTTCTGTTCTGTATAAGAACTTTAATGCTTGGTGTCTATTGACAGTTACAGACCATGGGTGAAGGCTTGCACTGTCCACAGGATAAGCACACAGACCACTCTTCGGTATATAGTTCAGTATATAGACACTATATCTCTGCATATTTTGTGCAGCACCACAGGGTTCTGCTGTACACTCTAAAAAATAATTATGGTGGCCTAAAGCCAATACTTACCCTGTAAGATAAAAAAATAAGTTAATGAATTTGTTTCAACACACTTTCCTGACTAACCCAGACTAAATATATTCCATTAAACACTAAAATACAAAAGTCATTTTCTGGCAACGTAATTATCTGTATTGGAAAATGTAATTTTCCCATCCATCTGAATTCTCCCACCAACTTAGACATGCTGGATATTCCTCTGGAGAAGTAGAGGCACCAGTTTTAAGTATGTGAGGGATGAGCTGTGTGACCAAAGTATTAAATAAAGTTGATCACACTGTTAAATATTAACATTGTTTGACGTAATTAAGACAACTTCAGCAAAACTGACATTATAAGGGCAATAGAGAAGGTTGAGAAAATCTATAATATGAGCAAATCAACAAGATTAATGAATCAAATTTTGGTGATGATAGGCTACACTAAAAAAACTAAACTTAAAATTGTTCTCCTTAAGGTGATTTTTAAGTCAGCTGAACAAGAAATATTGATTTGCACCGTAAACTATAGCAAACTAGTTTCCTCAACTAACATTATTAAGTTTCTTGTTAAAAGTTGGACTAACTAAATAATTTGTGTTTGCAAAATGTACAAATTGTAGTTAGTGGAGGTCTAGTTGGGGCCAAGCCAACTACTCTGCACTACTGCACATGCTCAGTTTTACTCTTTAGAACTGATGTTGGTCAGGCTATTTGCATATTGGGTGTGTCCTCCCAATATCTCTCACTCACCATCAGTGTGTAGTTTTTCCTCACAGACTGCTTTCTTCTTTTGGGATTCACATATGTGATATACAATAGTTAATAACTGCCTGGCCTCAGTGTTGAAGGCTATAAGAGCAAGTTACTATGTTTTGTGTTGCTGAATGTATATAGACTATATGCTGTCTGGGTCCAGCTGGTCATATCTGCATTATCACAGTACTTATATGACTGACAATAAGACAGATAAATAATAGTCATGAATTCTCAGTTGCTGAATTACATTAACAAAGGATGTGGTGTTGTGCTCATTATGTGAGTTTGATTTATGTAAATATATATTTTTGTGCAGGTAATTTAAGAATATCTGTTGATGGTGACAGTTATTAAGTTCATGCTGTTAAAAAATGCTTTCTACTATAACTGAAAAACTAATTCACCATACTTAAAATATTTTTTTGGATCAATGTAATTCTACAAGAAGCTCACACAACTCAAAGTCTATTGAAACCATTGCATTTTTTTTGTTGACCCAAGGCTTAATTTTTTAGAGTGTAGAGTCTATTAAACTTATGTAAACAATTAAAGTAATGCAGTAACAAAGCTGAAGTACTGATGTGTAGGCCTGCACACATGGTTTATCTAGTTAAAGCATCAATTTTAGGAAAAGTATTAATGTTAAGTTAATAACTAAAATAAATATTGCCTTTTTCTTTGGGCAGTGTTCTTAGTGTGTGTTTATTTAACAGTGTGGAAGAGCAAGCCTTCGCCCTCGGGCATCTCCCACCTTCATCATTGTTGTTTCATGAATAGAAAAGGCTCATATTTACTCTCCAAAACAGTTCCAGCAGACAACGCTGCTTCTGAAATGTGAGAAAAGTGTGAAATAGGATATTTCCTTTCAGCCACACACTTTCTCTCAGTACACAAAGAAGCTGCTCTCTGCTGGACGAGCTGCAAAAAAACATCCCAAAATCCAGAGCTGAAACAAGTTTGCAAAACTCATTAAGAATCCACCTAAATGAGAGCCTGAATAATAATTGTCTCTGTTCTTGTTTCAGTTCCAACACTAAACAGCTTAGAGCCTCATTTTCATCGTGGCCCGCCTACAGAATACAAAAACACACTTACAAAACAAACTGTATAAAGTATCTGAGAGATAAACATGCTGTTATGTAACTGTAAGCGGATATGAAATGCATGATTATAGCAGCGGTTGTGCTTTTCTCCACTTATTTTAATTATATGTGTAGTTAAGTCTCTTTTAGGCCCGAATGCAAACAGCAGCTGTGGTTGTTTGAGTTTGTGTGGGTAGATGCACATCCTCTGAACCAGTTCACCAACATCATTCATGAACCTCACCATTGTTTTGGTGTATCATTACAAACATACAAGAAAGCAGCAGTACAAATAGTGCTAGAAACCTGCTGTAGGTGACACTACAGGCAAAAGTGTGGAAGCAGCAATAAGATTGTGAGAATAAGGTTTTGCTGGTAGTTGGTGATCAAAGCTGGATTTTGATGGTCAAAAGCTTGTCTGGTCTACCAGCATGATTATCTTGACTAATCTGGTCATCTGACTGATAATATCTGTTGATAAAGTTACTGGTAATACTGCTTTGGTAAGTCTGGTCAAGGCAGCCATACTGCTGGACCAATGATGCTGGTCGAATACCGTAGTTATCCTTATCAACTGATGTGATCTTGCTGCTCAACTTTTGTGGTCATTTTAATCAACTACCATGGGTATACCTATCATGCTGATTGACTTATTTCAGATCATACCTTTCAATCCACTTGGTTATACTGGTTAATTAGCTTGGTCAGATTGGTCATTCTAATAAACCAGCAAAACCCTCAGTCATGCTGATCAGTAACTGTTTAAAAATATTGATTATTCTGGTTCACCAACTTAGTCAGTTTGGTCATACAATGGTCAAGAGCCGAGCTGATCAACCAGGCTTTTTTTTAATCCAGTAAGCCTGGCAGACCAGATTCGGATGGCACTTTCTGCTCCTGTTCTGTGTCTTTCCTAGTCTGTCTCTGTCGTTTCAGCCTTCCTGTCTGTTTATTTCGCCTTGAGTTCCTGCACAAGCTCTGTTTTTTTTTCCCCGTGTTCTCACCTGTGTTCTCCCACATGACTGGAATCTGTAGCTCCACCCCCTCGTAACATGTTCCCTAAGTTTCTTCCATTTCTGTTTCCCTCCATGTGTATCTATAGCCCAGTGTTTCCGCATTTCTTTTGTTTTTAGGAAAAGATTGTGTGTGTGTGTGTGTGTGTGTATGTGCATGTGTGCATGCAAAAGAGAGCACATGAAAGTACTCAACACAGTGACGGTTACAACAGTTTGGAGGAAAATGAAGTGGAGGAATGTAGCGGATGGCTCCGTGGGTTGCTTGCTGGATTAGTGTATTTTCTAACCAGCCAGTGTGACAGCGTAAGCAGGAGCGAAAAGAAATTAACACAATGACCAGATCAGGGACATCCCTTGCTGAGAGTAATATGATTCTTAACCCATAACATAGTCTATTGCCATTTTAATCAGACATACCCAATTTCCCCATTAATGGGCTCCTGAAACTCGTCAATCAGAGGGAATTAAAAACTGCTCAGTGTAATAGACAGTTATTAGCTCTTATCTAGAGCGTGAAGAAGCCTTTTCCCATAGAATGTTACTGCTTCCATACTTCAGCCCTGTAGTGTACACTATACAGTATATGCCTGCATAATGCAACAATACAGAATACATGAATAGACTGGTATAACTGTAGTGTGTCTTCTAAGGTGGTTTTGAATTGGGATGTGTGCAAATCTTCTCTGGGTCGTGCTGACGCTACAGGAACTGAGGGAGAGGCAGTCGCAGCAGCAGACCGTGCTGGAGCAGCTGAGCAGAGTGAAAGCGGAGAAGGTGAAGGAGCTTCAGAGACGAAGACAAGAGCAGGAAGAGAAGAGGAGGAGAGAGGAAGAAGAAGCCAGGTGATTTTTAGTACTCACTTTAATCCTTCATCTTACTCAAAGGGTCTTTTTTTTGTTTTTGTCCAAATATTCTCTGACAAATTATAATGCACTCTGAATTGCTGCAAAACCTCAGGCAGGTACAGTATATAAATGTGGTCTGATTAGACATTGAGGTTCAGAGGCTTTTCCTTACAATTTTACAGACTTCTGCACCCAGGGAGGCAAAAAATGCAATAGATAGTTTCAATCAGATTTATAAAATTCTCACTATATTATTCTTCTTTTTTATTTCATTTTTTTTCTGGTGGATTGGACATTTGCCTAAATCTGACATGTCAACCACCTGGGATAAATTTACAGTAATCTAGCAATGCCCAAGCAATCACCTTGAACACCATAGCATCACTTTAAAAACACCCCAGCAACATAAAACACCACATTCAACATATACACTGCTTAGAACACCCTAGCAAGTACATAGTAGCATTATAGCAAGACACCATAGCAGCTGCCTAGCAACACCATAGCAACCTCTGAAATAGAGTAGCAAATCCTGAGGGACCTTAAGAGGTACCACAGCAACCATCTAACAATACCAAAGAATTAGGCAGAGCTTGTTATGTTCTGTCTGACACATTTTGTAACTAAGCGTCTGTATAATTTATAGACTGGCCGTATGTTTTTAATTTTTTTGAGATGCACATTTCTACTTTTTTATAACACTTTCATCCCCCTGTGTGTATTTGTGTGTTTATCTGTGTTTGTATGTGTATGTGTGTGTGTTCTTGTGAGCTCAGACAGGCTAAGCTGGAGCAGGAGCGCTTGCAGAAGGAGGAAGCTGAGCGACAGAGGAAACTTGCCCAGGAGAGAGAAAAAGAGGAGAAAAGAAAAGCAGAAGAAAGAGAAAGGGAGGAGAGAAAAAGAGCAGAAGAGAGAGAAAAAGAAGAAAGGAGGAAAGCAGAGGAGAGAGAGAAATATGGCACAAAAGACGAAGGCGGAATAAAGGCTGACAGCAGTGTGAATACAGATCTCCAGTCACAGCTCTCTGCGCTGTTCAGGAACACAGCCAATGGAACCGGTAAGTGAGCGCCTCTGAGGCAAACCTGCCAAGGAACTATTATACCTTGTGCTTGTTATCTTTTTTCTACATTTATTTTGCTTCATCACTGTATTGAGTGGGATTAGTGCCAGCAGAACACAGACTTAATCTCCTCTCTCTGTAATTATACAAGGCTGAGGCTTCGGTGTGTAGATGATGGTGTTCATTATGAATGAAATGCTAGAAATATGACAGTAGGGCCTTCTATTAGTCAACACTTACAACACATTGCAGCACATTTTTGCTTAACGGTTATGTGAAACAAACTGGTGGCGGGAAATATGTTCATGGTTCATGGTATATATATTATATTAACTATATTTTTAAGCTGTTAAAATTCTTATATTTTCAATTTTGCCATTGTGATTTTTTTAAATAATGTGACAATGTGGGAAATTATTGGTCCAATGGAAATGCTACAAAATTACTCCAAAATTCCAAAATGATTTTTCACACCGACTTCCATTAAAAGTTTTTTTTTTTTTTTATTCTTTTTTTTTTATGAAGCAGAAATTATGTCTGGCTATCTAAATTGCTACAGACCTACAGTATAAGCCAGCATAGGCAACCAATCTTCAGAAGCTTCAATTTTTTTTTTTTTTACTGACTTCCGATAAAAGTTATTAATATTATTATTATTATTATTATTATTATTATTATTATTATTATTATTATTATTATTATATTTATTTATTATTATTATTATTATTATTATTATTATTATTATTATTATTATTTTTATTATATTTATTTTTATTTATTATTATTATTATTATTATTATTATTATTATTATTATTATTATTATATTTATTTTTATTTATTATTATTATTATTATTATTATTATTATTATTATTATTATTATGTTGTCTTGGCACAGCCGATCTTCAAAATCTTTGGATCTAATTTGTCTTCTATTTAAAACAAATCAAATGTTTGAACATACTTTGTCACGATGAAAATATGTAATATTTAATTATACATTTGGACAAATTTGACAAAGTTTGTCCCGATGTTTTAAGTAGTGCTGTATTTAATAGCCATACAACTGCAACAGCCAGTGAATCACCTCTGATATCATAGCAACATCTAGCAAAGCTTAGCTACTCAGCACACGCACCCATTACAATGTTTTAGCAACCACCTAAGATACTATAACACAACAACCACCTGCCCACCACCTTTTAAAACTGCACCATGAGAATTACAGACAATTTTAAATGTATATTATTTATTATTAGTAGTAGTAAATTAATAACATTTACATCAATGAGATCCAGTGAGAGCATCATTAGGTATAGGGTCAGCTATAGATATAGAGGCAGCTTCCCAGACAGGAATTAAGCCTAGTCTTAGACTACACAGCATTTTGAATGTAGCTCTTCCATAAACAGGTCATTTTTGTTGTTTGTGTGTTGTGTTTGCAGGTGTGCAGCCTGTTTTAAATGCTCAGGGGAAGCTGAACACCTACAGAGCTCTGTACCCCTTTACTGCCCGTAATGCTGACGAACTCACGCTGGTGGCAGATTGTCTTATAGAGGTATGTAGATACAATTTCACTACTGTGTTCACATCACTGATCACCCATGTTATTTTTATTTTTACGTCAAAACAGACATTCAGTTTTTCTTTTATTTTCGACATCAGGGAAAAATGGAAAACATCTAATTAGGGGAAAATGACAAAGCAGCTTTAGAATCAAACTCTATTATCAGATGTTTAGTGTTTGGTGTGTTTTTTTTTTTAGACATACACTGTCTGGCCAAAAAAAAGTTGCCACACACTTTAATATTTGATTGCAGCACACATTCACTGTGGCATTGTTTCAATAAGCTTCTAAAATCTCAAGATTTATTTCAATCCAGTGTTGCATTAATATTTCACCAAGATCTTGCAGCAGCATTGATGATGGTAGAGTCTGACCACTGCACAAAGCCTTCTCCATCCAGCACATCCCAAAGATTCTCAATGGGGTTAAGATCTGGACTCTGTGGTGAACAATCCACGTGTGAAAATGATGATCTCATGCTCCCTGGATCACTCTTTCACAATTCCAGCACTATGAATCCTGACATTGTTATCTTGGTCTATATTCAGTATATTCAGGTAGTCAGCTGACCTCATTCCTTCAGCACATACTGTTGCTGAACCTAAACCTGCAGACCAACTGCAGCATCAACGCCACATCATTTACTTACTAACATCCAGGTGGAGACTTTTTTTAGGCCAGAGATCTTCTTAAAGATGAGGCAGTAAAAGGCAATAAAATAATTAACAGAAGGTCTCTGACTCTAATATTTGCTTTGGCTCTTCAGGTGGATGAGTCTACGGTCAGGGAGCCTGGGTGGCTGTATGGACACTATGAAGGAAAGAGTGGCTGGTTTCCAGAGAGCTATGCAGAGAAGAACAATAAAGATCAGGCTGATCCTACAGCAGCTCACTCACACACCACAGTGCCCCCTGCTGACTACTCCAGGTAAGCCTTGAAATGCCTTGAACATTTTTTTTTTATATCTTAGTTCATTTATCAATTAACTTTCCCTAGTGGAAATAAAGTAGATTAAAGTATACTAAACATTATTATGCTATAGTGCACTTAAGTGTACTTGTAGCCACATTATTAATCAGTATATTTAAAGAGTGCTAAAATGGAACAACCTTTTTTGTCATTATTATACTTTAATTGTATAAAAATAGTACAAAAGTCTTACTTAAATTATGCTAAGTGTACTTAACTGTACTAAACTGGAACTATTTTAAATATGCTTACAGTAAAATTATAATACATTTAATGAGTATTACAACTGTATCACTATTATACACAGAGTCTATTCGAAATTTACTAAGAATTGATGTTAAATATATGTGATCTATTTACATTATACAGTACAAATATACTTCTTGTTCCTGTTTTTTGTAAGTAGTTCACTTCGTTGGGTATAAAAATATATTTAATATACCTTACTACATTTTTTTTCATGTTACAAATTTACTTTACATTTTTTATTGGACATTTAAATGTGTTATTTAACACTGTATCATATAATTTCCTTATATTTATATTTTCCTCATTATAAATACAGAGCATTGGAATACATTTTAACTGTTATATTAATGTATTATTAAAAAAAACAAAAATAATAATTACCAATGTATTCGTTTAATTTACTTTCTAAAAAGTTGTAGAAAAATGTTCAAAAGTATGTTTGGAAATAAGTATTTTAGAAGTATATTGAATTACATTAAACTAAAAGTGTACTTCATAATAGTCTATTTATTTAAAAATACACTATATTGTTCTTTTTAAATGGTATGATCAAATTTCACTTCCAAACATTTGATGAAAGCATAATATTTATGTATTTTAATATATTTTAAGTAGGTGCATAAATCAGTTAGCATATTTACAGCATTCTTAGACATTTCTCAATATGTTTTAAGTACAATTAAGTTTATTTTTTTCACCAGGGTTGGCACAGTGGAAAGAACATCTGCCAGATTAAGGTTTAATCATAGTGCTGTAGCTGTAAGATTCTGTACTATAACTGATTTTTTGTCAGAGCTGTGTGAACATGGCTGTTCTCTGACATTCATTTTCATCATATTTTTTGCCTTTTCTTAGTTGTTTTTATTATCTTGAAATATGTATTATACCAGAAACCAATAATTGTATTTTATTGCATTTATTACATTATTTATTACATTATTTTAGGATTCCCAGGGTGGATATAGAGGGTCCAACACCCACACACACTCCTGCAGCCACATACACACAGCATGTACAGGTGAGTGTCTCTCAGCATCTCTACTAAACTGTCAGTTCTTATATACTGTATATTTTATGTGTGTTTGTGTGTGTGTGTGTGTGTAGGCTGTAGCTCTTTGCGATTGGACAGCTAACACAGAGAGTCACCTGGGGTTCTCTAAAGATGACATCATCACAGTTCTTGAACAGCAGGAGAACTGGTGGTATGGAGAACTCAGAGATAACCGAGGCTGGTTCCCCAAAACCCACGTCTCCATGATGACCACCAACAACACACACACTGAGTAAAGACCTCTCTCTTTCTTTCACTCACACTGTTCCACAGGAATAATGATAAATAATCACAGATCAATATTAATTTAGCAATGTGTGGAGTTTTACACCGTAATCATTTCTTTATACACTATTAATTATTATAATATAGCCTACTCCAGGGGTCACTAATAGGCGGACGGTGGTCCGGGTCTGGACCCAGACGTTGTCCAAGCCAAACGGTTGTCCAAGCCAAACGGATAAACTACAGAGAAGGATTTAATTCTGACAGTGTTCATTTAAAGCGGCGGAACTTTTCTTGTTCACACTGCAGCGACGCGGCATCGCTCCCAATCGCTTTCTCTGCCTTTCTCTCGATGCTTTGGGGCGTGTCGCCTGAAAGAACAAGCAGTTTATCTGCCACCAGCAAGAATATGTAGAGTTGTAGTTCAGTGCTGTGTATGAACCAGATCCTGTTCTTTTTTTATCGCCCGGTGAACCCTGCTAAAACATTTTAGGCATTTTATATACATCTGGTATAAGAACATCAGGTAGTTTTGGCACTTAAACTCTTCCCAGAGGTACTAAATGGAGCGTAATCTTTTCTGCTGCTTCACAACCCAGTGCTAGACAGTTTTTTCATTTTTTTTTGTATAAATATTATATAGCTGTGTGCACAATTGAACATTTCAAAATTATCTACACCATTCATATACATATATATATATTCATCATTCATTTCATATGTGCATTATTGATGTTGCTGGTTACTTGTAAATAGATGCTAAGTTCTTTGAGGGTCATGGGTCCTACATACATTCATTAAGATGAATATGTAAGTGTTTTTATTTTGTTCTTTGTGTTTTTAGACCTTTATATTCCACGGTGGATGAACTAGACCTCTCAGACTCAGGTCAACTTGAAGGTAAGCAGTATAATTTTTTACAAAAGAGCAAAATGTTTATCCACATTTGAAGTTATTTATTAACTGTAAAAATTAGAGAGCACCTAAAAAGTATGGTTTCTTTGATTTTACCAAATTAAAAAAAACTCTGGAATATAATCAAGAGGAACATGGATGATCACAAGCCATCATCATTTTTGCACAAGGAGCGGAGTAAAGTTATCCAAAAGCAGTGTGTAAGACTGGTGGAGGAGAACATGTCAAGATGCATGAAAACTGTTATTAAACCAGGGTTATTCCACCAAATATTGATTTCTGAATATAAACTTGTTTTCTTTGCATTATTTGAGGTCTGAAAGCTCTGCATCTTTTTTTGTTATTTCAGTCATTTCTCATTTCTGCAAATAAATGCTCTAAATGATTTTTTGGGTGAAATGTCTGTAGTTTATAGAATAAAACAACAATGTTCATTTTACTCAAACATAAACCTATAAATAGCAAAATCAGAGAAACGGATTCAGAAACTGAAGTGGTCTCTTAAGTATTTACAACTGATATTTCTACAATAAAAGCAAAATCATAGCCAATTAAAACTAAATTAACTGAAATAATTAAAATCAAACATGTACATTAAATAAATGAAGTTGAAAATAAAATAGTATGAAATGTGTAATGTTTTATAAGTACATGATATATTTCAACATACAGTGAGTGGTATTTATTGATATCAACCAATATTTAATAAATTCATGACTTATGGTTTTATGGTTTATATTTCTGTCCAATCAGAGTATGTGGCTCTTTACACGTATGAGAGTCCGGAGTCAGGTGACCTGACGTTCCGGGCTGAGGACGTTGTCCTGGTAACAGAGAAGGAAGGGGAGTGGTGGAGAGGCAGCATCGGTGACAAGTCAGGACTCTTCCCTTCCAACTACGTTAAACCCAAAGACTCTGACGTATGTTTAAACCGCTGTTCTGTTCAGTGTGTTTATATTTCCTGTGATTAGATTTCTGAACTTCACCTCCATAAGAAATGTGTTATTGTATTAATCTTTAAGTAAATACTCTACTATATTTTTTTATTAAACTACTATAGATTTTCAGTATATACCATTTAATATTGAGCCATTTACGTTATTGAGTCATTTACGTTAATTATTCAGGAACTGAATATTATTCAAAAAATATTATCAACTATTTAGTATCCACTATAACGTATTCAGTATATGTTATATTTTTAATTTTTTACTATAAATTACTTAACAACCATTTTGAATTATTGTTTAGGTACTCTGAATTATTCAGTATCCAATATGAATTATTCAGTATCTACTTTATTTTATTTTTTAGGTACTAATAATTATTTAGTGTTTGCTATTAATTCTTCAGTTACTTCTTTGAATTATTCAATATCTATTATATATATTTTTTTTTTCATTTTTCACTATAAATGACTTAACAACTACCTTGGACTATTGCTCAGGTATCAATAATTCTTCATTGACTTCTTTAAATTATTTAGTAAACATTATGAATTATTCATCAGTAACTGCGTTATTGTGTAACATCTGAAAAAGATTCATTATGCACTTCGAATTATTCATTTAAAACTGTTATTTATTTATTAACTGCTGTAAACTATTTATTAACTAAGGTAATCATAATTTGTTATTTTACTGTTTTAGACTGCCAAATCCAGTAAAAAGCCAGGTGAGTTCATAAAGATTTTCCAGAAGTAACAATTCATACTAAAGGAAGAAGCAAACTTTCTCAGCCGTCCTCTTTTCTTTCAGAGATTGCCCAGGTAATAGCAGCCTGCATCGCCACAACACCAGAGCAATTGAGCCTGACGACTGGTCAGCTGATTCTCATTCTGCATAAAAACTCCTGCGGCTGGTGGCTGGGAGAACTACAGGTCAGAGTTCATGATTACATCACTCTGGTTGAGAGGGGGTGCAGAAAAATAGTCATGTCACCTGTAGCCTCTTCCGTGAGGGGGTGCTTTTCGTAGTTTGGGTGCTGAATTCGGCACAACACCGGTGACAGGGGCGCCGTGTGG